>NW_026700776.1:0-17406 GCF_030435755.1 Ochotona princeps | reverse complement strand
GAAGAGCTGTGCTGCTGCTTTGTTCAGTTGCCATTCACCAACACACTCCCTTCCCTATGGGTCATATCCACTTTCAGACATATGTGCTGCCAGAGCACTTGGTTTCCATGGCAGCGGGAAATGGCTTGGGCACTGAACTTGTCTTTGGCTGTGGAGTTTGGAGCGCCTTGAGTGAGGAGCTCCATGTTCGTTTTGTGTGTGTGCTCAAGCTGCTTGATTCCATCCCACTGGGCTCAATGGGCATGGGACCGGAAGTAACCCAACAGGGTTTCCTAGATAGCTGCCAGGACAGCTGATGGTATGTGAAGTTCATGAGGCAGGTGGAGTTGTTTTGGCAGTGGAAGAGGTGTGGTGCTGCTGCTTTTTCAGTTGCCATTCACCAGCACACTCCCTTCCCTAGGTGTCATATCCACTTTCAGACATATGTGCTGCCAGAGCACTTGGTTTCCATGGCAGTGGGAAATGGCTTGTTCACTGAACTTGTCTTTAGCTGTGGAGTTTTGAGCGCCTTGAGTGAGGAACTCCTTGTTCGTTTTGTGTGGGTGCTCAAGCTGCTTGATTCCATCCCACTGGGCTCAATGAGCATGGGACCGGAAGGGACCCAACAGGGTTTCCTAGATAGCTGCCAGGACAGCTGATGGTATGTGAAGTTCATGAGGCAGGTGGAGTTGTTTTGGCAGTGGAAGAGCTGTGCTGCTGCTTCGGGCAGTTGCCATTCACCAACACACTCCCTTCCCTATGGGTCATATCCACTTTCAGACATATGTGCTGCCAGAGCACTTGGTTTCCATGGCAGTGGGAAATGGCTTGTTCACTGAACTTGTCTTTAGCTGTGGAGTTTTGAGCGCCTTGAGTGAGGAACTCCTTGTTCGTTTTGTGTGGGTGCTCAAGCTGCTTGATTCCATCCCACTGGGCTCAATGAGCATGGGACCGGAAGGGACCCAACAGGGTTTCCTAGATAGCTGCCAGGACAGCTGATGGTATGTGAAGTTCATGAGGCAGGTGGAGTTGTTTTGGCAGTGGAAGAGCTGTGCTGCTGCTTCGGGCAGTTGCCATTCACCAACACACTCCCTTCCCTATGGGTCATATCCACTTTCAGACATATGTGCTGCCAGAGCACTTGGTTTCCATGGCAGTGGGAAATGGCTTGGGCACTGAACTTATCTTTGGCTGTGGAGTTTTGAGCGCCTTGAGTGAGGAGCTCCATGTTCGTTTTGTGTGGGTGCTGAAGCTGCTTGATTCCATCCCAGTGGGCTCAATGGGCATGGGACCGGAAGTGACCCAACAGGGTTTCCTAGATAGCTGCCAGGACAGCTGATGGTATGTGAAGTTCATGAGGCAGGTGGAGTTGTTTTGGCAGTGGAAGAGCTGTGCTGCTGCTTCGGGCAGTTGCCATTCACCAGCACACTCCCTTCCCTAGGTGTCATATCCACTTTCAGACATATGTGCTGCCAGAGCACTTGGTTTTCATGGCAGCGGGAAATGGCTTGGGCACTGAACTTGTCTTTGGCCATGGAGTTTTGAGCGCCTTGAGTGAGGAGCTCCATGTTCGTTTTGTGTGGGTGCTGAAGCTGCTTGATTCCATCCCTCTGGGCTCAATGGGCATGGGACCGGAAGTGACCCAACAGGGTTTCCTAGATAGCTGCCAGGACAGCTGATGGTATGTGAAGTTCATGAGGCAGGTGGAGTTGTTTTGGCACAGGAAGAGCTGTGCTGCTGCTTCGGGCAGTTGCCATTCACCAGCACACTCCCTTCCCTAGGTGTCATATCCACTTTCAGACATATGTGCTGCCAGAGCACTTGGTTTCCATGGCAGCGGGAAATGGCTTGGGCACTGAACTTGTCTTTGGCCGTGGATGTTTTAGCGCCTTGAGTGAGGAGCTCCATGTTCGTTTTGTGTGGGTGCTGAAGCTGCTTGATTCCATCGCACTGGGCTCAATTGGCATGGGACCGGAAGTGACCCAACTGGGTTTCCTAGATAGCTGCCAGGACAGCTGATGGTATGTGAAGTTCATGAGGCAGGTGGAGTTGTTTTGGCACTGGCAGTGGAAGAGCTGTGCTGCTGCTTCGGGCAGTTGCCATTCACCAACACACTCCCTTCCCTATGTGTCATATCCACTTTCAGAGATATGTGCTGCCAGAGCACTTGGTTTCCATGGCAGCGGGAAATGGCTTGGGCACTGAAATTGTCTTTGGCTGTGGAGTTTTGAGTGCCTTGAGTGAGGAGCTCCATGTTCGTTTTGTGTGGGTGCTCAAGCTGCTTGATTCCATCCTACTGGGCTCAATGGGCATGGGACCGGAAGTGACCCAACAGGGTTTCCTAGATAGCTGCCAGGACAGCTGATGGTATGTGAAATTCATGAGGCAGGTGGAGTTGTTTTGGCACTGGAAGAGCTGTGCTGCTGCTTCGGGCAGTTGTCATTCACCAGCACACTCCCTTCCCTAGGTGTCATATCCACTTTCAGACATATGTGCTGCCAGACCACTTGGTTTCCACGGCAGCGGGAAATGGCTTGGGCACTGAACTTGTCTTTGGCTGTGAAGTTTTGAGCACCTTGAGTGAGGAGCTCCATGTTCGTTTTGTGTGGGTGCTGAAGCTCCTTGATTCTATCCCACTGGGCTCAATGGGCATGGGACCCAAAGTGACCCAACAGGGTTTCCTAGATAGCTGCCAGGACAGGTGATGGTATGTGAAGTTCATGAGGCAGGTGGAGTTGTTTTGGCAGTGGAAGAGCTGTGCTGCTGCTTCGGGCAGTTGCCATTCACCAGCACACTCCCTTCCCTAGGTGTCATATCCACTTTCAGACATATGTGCTGCCAGAGCACTTGGTTTCCATGGCAGCGGGAAATGGCTTGGGCACTGAACTTGTCTTTGGCCGTGGAGTTTTGAGCGCCTTGAGTGAGGAGCTCCATGCTAGATTTGTGTGGGTGCTCCAGTTGCTTGCTTCCATCCCTCTGGGCTCAATGGGCATGGGACCGGAAGTGACCCAACAGGGTTTCCTAGATAGCTGCCAGGACAGCTGATGGTATGTGAAGTTCATGAGGCAGGTGGAGTTGTTTTGGCAGTGGAAGAGCTGTGCTGCTGCTTCGGGCAGTTGCCATTCACCAACACACTCCCTTCCCTAGGTGTCATATCCACTTTCAGACATATGTGCTGCCAGAGCTCTTGGTTTCCATGGCAGCGGGAAATGGCTTGGGCACTGAACTTGTCTTTGGCTGTGGAGTTTTGAGCGTCTTGAGTGAGGAGCTCCATGTTCGTTTTGTGTGTGTGCTGAAGCTGCTTGATTCCATCCTACTGGGCTCAATGGGCATGGGACCCAAAGTGACCCAACAGGGTTTCCTAGATAGCTGCCAGGACAGCTGATGGTATGTGAAGTTCATGTGGCAGGTGGAGTTGTTTTGGCAGTGGAAGAGCTGTGCTGCTGCTTCGGGCAGTTGCCATTCACCAGCACACTCCCTTCCCTAGGTGTCATATCCACTTTCAGACATATGTGCTGCCAGAGCACTTGGTTTCCATGGCAGCGGGAAATGGCTTGGGCACTGAACTTGTCTTTGGCTGTGGAGTTTGGAGCGCCTTGAGTGAGGAGCTCCATGTTCGTTTTGTGTGTGTGCTCAAGCTGCTTGATTCCATCCCACTGGGCTCAATGGGCATGGGACCGGAAGTAACCCAACAGGGTTTCCTAGATAGCTGCCAGGACAGCTGATGGTATGTGAAGTTCATGAGGCAGGTGGAGTTGTTTTGGCAGTGGAAGAGGTGTGGTGCTGCTGCTTTGTTCAGTTGCCATTCACCAGCACACTCCCTTCCCTAGGTGTCATATCCACTTTCAGACATATGTGCTGCCAGAGCACTTGGTTTCCATGGCAGTGGGAAATGGCTTGTTCACTGAACTTGTCTTTAGCTGTGGAGTTTTGAGCGCCTTGAGTGAGGAACTCCTTGTTCGTTTTGTGTGGGTGCTCAAGCTGCTTGATTCCATCCCACTGGGCTCAATGAGCATGGGACCGGAAGGGACCCAACAGGGTTTCCTAGATAGCTGCCAGGACAGCTGATGGTATGTGAAGTTCATGAGGTTGGTGGAGTTGTTTTGGCAGTGGAAGAGCTGTGCTGCTGCTTCGGGCAGTTGCCATTCACCAGCACACTCCCTTCCCTAGGTGTCATATCCACTTTCAGACATATGTGCTGCCAGAGCACTTGGTTTCCATGGCAGTGGGAAATGGCTTGGGCACTGAACTTATCTTTGGCTGTGGAGTTTTGAGCGCCTTGAGTGAGGAGCTCCATGTTCGTTTTGTGTGGGTGCTGAAGCTGCTTGATTCCATCCCTCTGGGCTCAATGGGCATGGGACCGGAAGTGACCCAACAGGGTTTCCTAGATAGCTGCCAGGACAGCTGATGGTATGTGAAGTTCATGAGGCAGGTGGAGTTGTTTTGGCAGTGGAAGAGCTGTGCTGCTGCTTCGGGCAGTTGCCAATCACCAGCACACTCCCTTCCCTAGGTGTCATATCCACTTTCAGACATATGTGCTGCCAGAGCACTTGGTTTTCATGGCAGCGGGAAATGGCTTGGGCACTGAACTTGTCTTTGGCCGTGGAGTTTTGAGCGCCTTGAGTGAGGAGCTCCATGTTCGTTTTGTGTGGGTGCTGAAGCTGCTTGATTCCATCCCTCTGGGCTCAATGGGCATGGGACCGGAAGTGACCCAACAGGGTTTCCTAGATAGCTGCCAGGACAGCTGATGGTATGTGAAGTTCATGAGGCAGGTGGAGTTGTTTTGGCACAGGAAGAGCTGTGCTGCTGCTTCGGGCAGTTGCCATTCACCAGCACACTCCCTTCCCTAGGTGTCATATCCACTTTCAGACATATGTGCTGCCAGACCACTTGGTTTCCATGGCAGCGGGAAATGGCTTGGGCACTGAACTTGTCTTTGGCCGTGGAGTTTTGAGCGCCTTGAGTGAGGAGCTCCATGTTCGTTTTGTGTGTGTGCTCAAGCTGCTTGATTCCATCCCACTGGGCTCAATGGGCATGGGACCGGAAGTGACCCAACAGGGTTTCCTAGATAGCTGCCAGGACAGCTGATGGTATGTGAAGTTCATGAGGCAGGTGGAGTTGTTTTGGCAGTGGAAGAGCTGTGCTGCTGCTTCGGGCAGTTGCCATTCACCAACACACTCCCTTCCCTAGGTGTCATATCCACTTTCAGACATATGTGCTGCCAGAGCACTTGGTTTCCATGGCAGCGGGAAATGGCTTGGGCACTGAACTTGTCTTGGGCCGTGGAGTTTTGAGCGCATTGAGTGAGGAGATCCATGTTCGTTTTGTGTGTGTGTCCCGAAGCTGCTTGATTCCATCCCACTGGGCTCAATGGGCATGGGACCGGAAGTGACCCAACAGGGTTTCCTAGATAGCTGCCAGGACAGCTGATGGTATGTGAAGTTCATGAGGCAGGTGGAGTTGTTTTGGCACTGGAAGAGCTGTGCTGCTGCTTCGGGCAGTTGCCATTCACCAGCACACTCCCTTCCCTAGGTGTCATATCCACTTTCAGGCATATGTGCTGCCAGAGCACTTGGTTTCCATGGCAGTGGGAAATGTCTTGGGCACTGAACTTGTCTTTGGCTGTGGAATTTTGAGCGCCTTGAGTGAGGAGCTCCATGTTCGTTTTGTGTGGGTGCTGAAGCTGCTTGATTCCATCCCACTGGGCTCAATGGGCATGGGACCGGAAGTGACCCAACAGGGTTTCCTAGATAGCTGCCAGGACAGCTGATGGTATGTGAAGTTCATGAGGCAGGTGGAGTTGTTTTGGCACTGGCAGTGGAAGAGCTGTGCTGCTGCTTCGGGCAGTTGCCATTCACCAACACACTCCCTTCCCTATGTGTCATATCCACTTTCAGAGATATGTGCTGCCAGAGCACTTGGTTTCCATGGCAGCGGGAAATGGCTTGGGCACTGAAATTGTCTTTGGCTGTGGAGTTTTGAGTGCCTTGAGTGAGGAGCTCCATGTTCGTTTTGTGTGGGTGCTCAAGCTGCTTGATTCCATCCTACTGGGTCAATGTGCATGGGACCGGAAGTGACCCAACAGGGTTTCCTAGATAGCTGCCAGGACAGCTGATGGTATGTGAAGTTCATGAGGCAGGTGGAGTTGTTTTGGCACTGGAAGAGCTGTGCTGCTGCTTCGGGCAGTTGTCATTCACCAGCAGACTCCCTTCCCTAGGTGTCATATCCACTTTCAGACATATGTGCTGTCAGACCACTTGGTTTCCATGGCAGCGGGAAATGGCTTGGGCACTGAACTTGTCTTTGGCTGTGAAGTTTTGAGCAACTTGAGTGAGGAGCTCCATGTTCGTTTTGTGTGGGTGCTGAAGCTCCTTGATTCTATCCCACTGGGCTCAATGGGCATGGGACCGGAAGTGACCCAACAGGGTTTCCTAGTTAGCTGCCAGGACAGCTGATGGTATGTGAAGTTCATGAGGCAGGTGGAGTTGTTTTGGCACTGCAAGAGCTGTGCTGCTGCTTCGGGCAGTTGCCATTCACCAGCACACTCCCTTCCCTAGGTGTCATATCCACTTTCAGACATATGTGCTGCCAGACCACTTGGTTTCCATGGCAGCGGGAAATGGCTTGGGCACTGAACTTGTCTTTGGCCGTGGAGTTTTGAGCGCCTTGAGTGAGGAGCTCCATGTTCGTTTTGTGTGTGTGCTGAAGCTGCTTGATTCCATCCCAGTGGGCTCAATGGGCATGGGACCGGAAGTGACCCAACAGGGTTTCCTAGATAGCTGCCAGGACAGCTGATGGTAAGTGAAGTTCATGAGGCAGGTGGAGTTGTTTTGGCAGTGGAAGAGCTGTGCTGCTTCTTCGGGCAGTTGCCATTCACCAACACACTCCCTTCCCTAGGTGTCATATCCACTTTCAGACATATGTGCTGCCAGAGCACTTGGTTTCCATGGCAGCGGGAAATGGCTTGGGCACTGAACTTGTCTTGGGCCGTGGAGTTTTGAGCGCATTGAGTGAGGAGATCCATGTTCGTTTTGTGTGTGTGCCGAAGCTGCTTGATTCCATCCCTTTGGGCTCAATGGGCATGGGACCGGAAGTGACCCAACAGGGTTTCCTAGATAGCTGCCAGGACAGCTGATGGTATGTGAAGTTCATGAGGCAGGTGGAGTTGTTTTGGCACTGGAAGAGCTGTGCTGCTGCTTCGGGCAGTTGCCATTCACCAGCACACTCCCTTCCCTAGGTGTCATATCCACTTTCAGGCATATGTGCTGCCAGAGCACTTGGTTTCCATGGCAGCGGGAAATGTCTTGGGCACTGAACTTGTCTTTGGCTGTGGAATTTTGAGCGCCTTGAGTGAGGAGCTCCATGTTCGTTTTGTGTGGGTGCTGAAGCTGCTTGATTCCATCCCACTGGGCTCAATGGGCATGGGACCGGAAGTGACCCAACAGGGTTTCCTAGATAGCTGCCAGGACAGCTGATGGTATGTGAAGTTCATGAGGCAGGTGGAGTTGTTTTGGCACTGGCAGTGGAAGAGCTGTGCTGCTGCTTCGGGCAGTTGCCATTCACCAGCACACTCCCTTCCCTATGTGTCATATCCACTTTCAGAGATATGTGCTGCCAGAGCACTTGGTTTCCATGGCAGCGGGAAATGGCTTGGGCACTGAAATTGTCTTTGGCTGTGGAGTTTTGAGTGCCTTGAGTGAGGAGCTCCATGTCCGTTTTGTGTGGGTGCTCAAGCTGCTTGATTCCATCCTACTGGGTCAATGTGCATGGGACCGGAAGTGACCCAACAGGGTTTCCTAGATAGCTGCCAGGACAGCTGATGGTATGTGAAGTTCATGAGGCAGGTGGAGTTGTTTTGGCACTGGAAGAGCTGTGCTGCTGCTTCGGGCAGTTGTCATTCACCAGCAGACTCCCTTCCCTAGGTGTCATATCCACTTTCAGACATATGTGCTGTCAGACCACTTGGTTTCCATGGCAGCGGGAAATGGCTTGGGCACTGAACTTGTCTTTGGCTGTGAAGTTTTGAGCACCTTGAGTGAGGAGCTCCATGTTCGTTTTGTGTGGGTGCTGAAGCTCCTTGATTCTATCCCACTGGGCTCAATGGGCATGGGACCCAAAGTGACCCAACAGGGTTTCCTAGATAGCTGCCAGGACAGCTGATGGTATGTGAAGTTCATGAGGCAGGTGGAGTTGTTTTGGCAGTGGAAGAGCTGTGCTGCTGCTTCGGGCAGTTGCCATTCACCAGCACACTCCCTTCCCTAGGTGTCATATCCACTTTCAGATATATGTGCTGCCAGAGCACTTGGTTTCCATGGCAGCGGGAAATGTCTTGGGCACTGAACTTGTCTTTGGCTGTGGAATTTTGAGCGCCTTGAGTGAGGAGCTCCATGTTCGTTTTGTGTGTGTGCTGAAGCTGCTTGATTCCATCCCACTGGGCTCAATGGGCATGGGACCGGAAGTGACCCAACAGGGTTTCCTAGATAGCTGCCAGGACAGCTGATGGTATGTGAAGTTCATGAGGCAGGTGGAGTTGTTTTGGCAGTGGAAGAGCTGTGCTGCTGCTTCGGGCAGTTGCCATTCACCAACACACTCCCTTCCCTAGGTGTCATATCCACTTTCAGACATATGTGCTGCCAGAGCACTTGGTTTCCCTGACAGCGGGAAATGGCTTGGGCACTGAACTTATCTTTGGCTGTGGAGTTTTGAGCGCCTTGAGTGAGGAGCTCCATGTTCGTTTTGTGTGGGTGCTGAAGCTGCTTGATTCCATCCCAGTGGGCTCAATGGGCATGGGACCTGAAGAGACAAAACAGGGTTTCCTAGATAGCTGCCAGGACAGCTGATGGTATGTGAAGTTCATGAGGCAGGTGGAGTTGTTTTGGCACAGGAAGAGCTGTGCTGCTGCTTCGGGCAGTTGCCATTCACCAGCACACTCCCTTCCCTAGGTGTCATATCCACTTTCAGACATATGTGCTGCCAGAGCACTTGGTTTCCATGGCAGCGGGAAATGGCTTGGGCACTGAACTTGTCTTTGGCCGTGGAGTTTTGAGCGCCTTGAGTGAGGAGCTCCATGTTCGTTTTGTGTGGGTGCTGAAGCTGCTTGATTCCATCCCTCTGGGCTCAATGGGCATGGGACCGGAAGTGACCCAACAGGGTTTCCTAGATAACTGCCAGGACAGCTGATGGTATGTGAAGTTCATGAGGCAGGTGGAGTTGTTTTGGCAGTGGAAGAGCTGTGCTGCTGCTTCGGGCAGTTGTCATTCACCAGCACACTCCCTTCCCTAGGTGTCATATCCACTTTCAGACATATGTGCTGCCAGAGCACTTGGTTTCCATGGCAGCGGGAAATGGCTTGGGCACTGAACTTGTCTTTGGCCGTGGAGTTTTTAGCGCCTTGAGTGAGGAGCTCCATGTTCGTTTTGTGTGGGTGCTGAAGCTTCTTAATTCCATCCCACTGGGCTCAATGGGCATGGGACCCGAGTGACCCAACAGGGTTTCCTAGATAGCTGCCAGAACAGCTGATGGTATGTGAAGTTCATGAGGCAGGTGGAGTTGTTTTGGCACTGGCAGTGGAAGAGCTGTGCTGCTACTTCGGGCAGTTGCCATTCACCAACACACTCCCTTCCCTAGGTGTCATATCCACTTTCAGAGATATGTGCTGCCAGAGCACTTGGTTTCCATGGCAGCGGGAAATGGCTTGGGCACTGAACTTGTCTTTGGCTATGGAGTTTTGAGTGCCTTGAGTGAGGAGCTCCATGTTCGTTTTGTGTGGGTGCTGAAGCTGCTTGATTCCATCCCACTGGGCTCAATGGGCATGGGACCGGAAGTGACCCAACAGGGTTTCCTAGATAGCTGCCAGGACAGCTGATGGTATGTGAAGTTCATGAGGCAGGTGGAGTTGTTTTGGCAGTGGAAGAGCTGTACTGCTGCTTCGGGCAGTTGCCATTCACCAGCACACTCCCTTCCCTAGGTGTCATATCCACTTTCAGACATATGTGCTGCCAGACCACTTGGTTTCCATGGCAGCGGGAAATGGCTTGGGCACTGAACTTGTCTTTGGCTGTGAAGTTTTGAGCACCTTCAGTGAGGAGCTCCATGTTCGTTTTGTGTGGGTGCTGAAGCTCCTTGATTCTATCCCACTGGGCTCAATGGGCATGGGACCCAAAGTGACCCAACAGGGTTTCCTAGATAGCTGCCAGGACAGCTGATGGTATGTGAAGTTCATGAGGCAGGTGGAGTTGTTTTGGCACTGGAAGAGCTGTGCTGCTGCTTCGGGCAGTTGCCATTCACCAGCACACTCCCTTCCCTAGGTGTCATATCCACTTTCAGACATATGTGCTGCCAGAGCACTTGGTTTCCATGGCAGCGGGAAATGGCTTGGGCACTGAACTTGTCTTTGGCCGTGGAGTTTGGAGCGCCTTGAGTGAGGAGCTCCATGTTCGTTTTGTGTGGGTGCTGAAGCTGCTTGATTCCATCCCACTGGGCTCAATGGGCATGGGACCGGAAGTGACCCAACAGGGTTTCCTAGATAGCTGCCAGGACAGCTGATGGTATGTGAAGTTCATGAGGCAGGTGGAGTTGTTTTGGCAGTGGAAGAGCTGTGCTGCTGCTTCGGGCAGTTGCCATTCACCAGCACACTCCCTTCCCTAGGTGTCATATCCACTTTCAGACATATGTGCTGCCAGAGCACTTGGTTTCCATGGCAGCGGGAAATGGCTTGGGCACTGAACTTGTCTTTGGCCGTGGAGTTTTGAGCGCCTTGAGTGAGGAGCTCCATGTTCGTTTTGTGTGGGTGCTCAAGCTGCTTGATTCAATCCCGCTGGGCTCAATGGGCATGGGACCGGAAGTGACCCAACAGGGTTTCCTAGATAGCTGCCAGGACAGCTGATGGTATGTGAAGTTCATGAGGCAGGTGGAGTTGTTTTGGCACTGGAAGAGCTGTGCTGCTTCTTCGGGCAGTTGCCATTCACCAGCACACTCCCTTCCCTAGGTGTCATATCCACTTTCAGACATATGTGCTGCCAGAGCACTTGGTTTCCATGGCAGCGGGAAATGGCTTGGGCACTGAACTTGTCTTTGGCCGTGGAGTTTTGAGCGCCTTGAGTGAGGAGCTCCATGTTCGTTTTGTGTGTGTGCTCAAGCTGCTTGATTCCATCCCACTGGGCTCAGTGGGCATGGGACCGGAAGTGACCCAACAGGGTTTCCTAGATAGCTGCCAGGACAGCTGATGGTATGTGAAGTTCATGAGGCAGGTGGAGTTGTTTTGGCAGTGGAAGAGCTGTGCTGCTGCTTCGGGCAGTCGCCATTCACCAGCACACTCCCTTCCCTAGGTGTCATATCCACTTTCAGAGATATGTGCTGCCAGAGCACTTGGTTTCCATGGCAGCGGGAAATGGCTTGGGCACTGAACTTGTCTTTGGCCGTGGAGTTTTGAGCGCCTTGAGTGAGGAGCTCCATGTTCGTTTTGTGTGGGTGCTCAAGCTGCTTGAATCCATCCCACTGGGCTCAATGGGCATGGGACCGGAAGTGACCCAACAGGGTTTCCTAGATAGCTGCCAGGACAGCTGATGGTATGTGAAGTTCATGAGGCAGGTGGAGTTGTTTTGGCAGTGGAAGAGCTGTGCTGCTGCTTCGGGCAGTAGCCATTCACCAGCACACTCCCTTCCCTAGGTGTCATATCCACTTTCAGACATATGTGCTGCCAGAGCACTTGGTTTCCATGGCAGCGGGAAATGGCTTGGGCACTGAACTTGTCTTTGGCCGTGGAGTTTTGAGCGCCTTGAGTGAGGAGCTCCATGTTCGTTTTGTGTGGGTGCTCAAGCTGCTTGATTCCATCCCACTGGGCTCAATGGGCATGGGACCCAAAGTGACCCAACAGGGTTTCCTAGATAGCTGCCAGGACAGCTGATGGTATGTGAAGTTCATGAGGCAGGTGGAGTTGTTTTGGCAGTGGAAGAGCTGTGCTGCTGCTTCGGGCAGTTGCCATTCACCAGCACACTCCCTTCCCTAGGTGTCATATCCACTTTCAGACATATGTGCTGCCAGAGCACTTGGTTTCCATGGCAGCGGGAAATGGCTTGGGCACTGAACTTGTCTTTGGCCGTGGAGTTTTGAGCGCCTTGAGTGAGGAGCTCCATGTTCGATTTGTGTGGGTGCTGAAGCTGCTTGATTCCATCCCACTTGGCTCAATGGGCATGGGACCGGAAGAGACCCAACAGGGTTTCCTAGATAGCTGCCAGGACAGCTGATGGTATGTGAAGTTCATGAGGCAGGTGGAGTTGTTTTGGCAGTGGAAGAGCTGTGCTGCTGCTTCGTGCAGTTGCCATTCACCAGCACACTCCCTTCCCTAGGTGTCATATCCACTTTCAGACATATGTGCTGCCAGAGCTTTTAGTTTCCATGGCAGGTGGAAATGGCTTGTTCACTGAACTTGTCTTTGGCCGTGGAGTTTGGAGCGCCTTGAGTGAGGAGCTCCATGTTAGTTTTGTGTGGGTGCTGAAGCTGCTTGATTCCATCCCACTGGGCTCAATGGGCATGGGACCGGAAGTGACCCAACAGGGTTTCCTAGATAGCTGCCAGGACAGCTGATGGTATGTGAAGGTCATGAGGCAGGTGGAGTTGTTTTGGCAGTAGAAGAGCTGTGCTGCTGCTTCGGGCAGTCGCCATTCACCACACTCCCTTCCCTAGGTGTCATATCCACTTTCAGACATATGTGCTGCCAGAGCACTTGGTTTCCATGGCAGCGGGAAATGGCTTGGGCACTGAACTTGTCTTTGGCCGTGGAGTTTTGAGCGCCTTGAGTGAGGAGCTCCATGTTCGTTTTGTGTGGGTGCTGAAGCTGCTTGATTCCATCCCACTGGGCTCAATGGGCATGGGACAGGAAGTGACCCAACAGGGTTTCCTAGATAGCTGCCAGGACAGCTGATGGTATGTGAAGTTCATGAGGCAGGTGAGTTGTTTTGGCAGTGGAAGAGCTGTGCTGCTGCTTCGGGCAGTTGCGATTTACCAGCCCAGTCCCTTCCCTAGGTGTCATATCCACTTTCAGACATATGTGCTGCCAGAGCACTTGGTTTCCATGGCAGCGGGAAATGGCTTGGGCACTGAACTTGTCTTTGGCCGTGGAGTTTTTAGCGCCTTGAGTGAGGAGCTCCATGTTGGTTTTGTGTGGGTGCTGAAGCTGCTTGATTCTATCCCACTGGGCTCAATGGGCATGGGACCGGAAGTGACCCAACAGGGTTTCCTAGATAGCTGCCAGAACAGCTGATGGTATGTGAAGTTCATGAGGCAGGTGGAGTTGTTTTGGCACTGGAAGAGCTGTGCTGCTGCTTCGGGCAGTTGCCATTCACCAGCACACTCCCTTCCCTAGGTGTCATATCCACTTTCAGACATATGTGCTGCCAGAGCACTTGGTTTCCATGGCAGCGGGAAATGGCTTGGGCACTGAACTTCTCTTTGGCTGTGGAGTTTTTAGCGCCTTGAGTGAGGAGATCCATATTAGATTTGTGTGGGTGCTGAAGCTTCTTGATTCCATCCCACTGGGCTCAATGGGCATGGGACCGGAAGTGACCCAACAGGGTTTCCTAGAGAGCTGCCAGGACAGCTGATGGTATGTGAAGTTCATGAGGCAGGTGGAGTTGTTTTGGCAGTGGAAGAGCTGTGCTGCTGCTTCGGGCAGTTGCCATTCACCACCACACTCCCTTCCCTAGGTGTCATATCCACTTTCAGACATATGTGCTGCCAGACAACTTGGTTTCCATGGCAGCGGGAAATGGCTTGGGCACTGAACTTGTCTTTGGCCGTGGTGTTTTCAGCGCCTTGAGTGAGGAGTTCCATGTTAGATTCGTGTTGGTGCTGAAGCTGCTTGATTCCATCCCTCTGGGCTCAATGGGCATGGGACCGGAAGTGACCCAACAGGGTTTCCTAGACAGCTGCCAGGACAGCTGATGATATGTGAAGTTCATGAGGCAGGTGGAGTTGTTTTGGCAGTGGAAGAGCTGTGCTGCTGCTTCGGGCAGTTGCGATTTACCAGCACAGTCCCTTCCCTAGGTGTCATATCCACTTTCAGACATATGTGCTGCCAGAGCACTTGGTTTCCATGGCAGCGGGAAATGGCTTGGGCACTGAACTTGTCTTTGGCTGTGGAAGTTTGAGCGCCTTGAGTGAGGAGCTCCTGGTTCGTTTTGTGTGGGTGCTGAAGCTGCTTGATTCTATCCCACTGGGCTCAATGGGCATGGGACCGGAAGTGACCCAACAGGGTTTCCTAGATAGATGCCAGAACAGCTGATGGTATGTGAAGTTCATGAGGCAGGTGGAGTTGTTTTGGCAGTGGAAGAGCTGTGCTGCTGCTTCGGGCAGTTGCCATTCACCAGCACACTCCCTTCCCTAGGTGTCATATCCACTTTCAGACATATGTGTTGCCAGAGCTTTTAGTTTCTATGGCAGTGGGAAATGGCTTGTTCACTGAACTTGTCTTTGCCCTGGAGTTTTGAGCGCCTTGAGTGAGGAGCTCCATGTTCGTTTTGTGTGGGTGCTGAAGCTGCTTGATTCCATCCCACTGGGCTCAATGGGCATGGGACCGGAAGTGACCCAACAGGGTTTCCTAAACAGCTGCCAGGACAGCTGATGGTATGTGAAGTTCATGAGGCAGGTGGAGTTGTTTTGGCAGTGGAAGAGCTGTGCTGCTGCTTCAGGCAGTTGCGATTTACCAGCACACTCCCTTCCCTAGGTGTCAATCCACTTTCAGACATATGTGCTGCCAGAGCACTTGGTTTCCATGGCAGCGGGAAATGGCTTCGGCACTGAACTTGTTTTGGCCGTGGAGTTTTGAGCGCCTTGAGTAAGGAGCTCCATGTTAGTTTGTATGGGTGCTGAAGCTGCTTGATTCCATCCCCCTGGCTCAATGGGCATGGGACCGGAAGTGACCCAACAGGGTTTCCTAGATAGCTGCCAGGACAGCTGATGGTATGTGAAGTTCATGAGGCAGGTGGAGTTGTTTAGGCACTGGAAGAGCTGTGCTGCTGCTTCAGGCAGTTGTCATTCACCAACACACGCCCTTCCCTAGGTGTCATATCCACTTTCAGACATATGTGCTGCCAGAGCACTTGGTTTCCATGGCAGCGGGAAATGGCTTGGGCACTGAACTTGTCTTTGGCTGTGGAGTTTTGAGCGCCTTGAGTGAGGAGCTCCATGTTAGTTTTGTGTGTGTGCTGAAGCTGCTTGATTCCATCCAACTGGGCTCAATGGGCATGGGACCGGAAGTGACCCAACAGGGTTTCCTAGATTGCTGCCAAGACAGCTGATGGTACGTGAAGTTCATGAGGCAGGTGGAGTTGTTTAGGCACTGGAAGAGCTGTGCTGCTGCTTCGGGCAGTTGCCATTCACCAACACACTCCCTTCCCTAGGTGTCATATCCACTTTCAGACATATGTGCTGCCAGAGCACTTGGTTTCCATGGCAGCGGGAAATGGCTTGGGCACTGAACTTGTCTTTGGCCGTGGTGTTTTTAGCGCCTTGAGTGAGGAGCTCCATGTTAGATTTGTGTTGGTGCTGAAGCTGCTTGTTTCCATCCCACTGGGCTCAATGGGCATGGGACCGGAAGTGACCCAACAGGGTTTCCTAGATAGCTGCCAGGACAGCTGATGGTATGTGAAGTTCATGAGGCAGGTGGAGTTGTTTTGGCAGTGGAAGAGCTGTGCTGCTGCTTCGGGCAGTTGCGATTTACCAGCCCAGTCCCTTCCCTAGGTGTCATATCCACTTTCAGACATATGTGCTGCCAGAGCACTTGGTTTCCATGGCAGCGGGAAATGGCTTGGGCACTGAACTTGTCTTTGGCTGTGGAGTTTTGAGCGCCTTGAGTGAGGAGCTCCATGTTCGTTTTGTGTGGGTGCTGAAGCTGCTTGATTCTATCCCACTGGGCTCAATGGGCATGGGACCCGAAGTGACCCAACAGGGTTTCCTAGATAGCTGCCAGAACAGCGGATCGTATCTGAAGTTCATGAGGCAGGTGGAGTTGTTTTGGCACTGGAAGAGCTGTGCTGCTGCTTCGGGCAGTTGCCATTCACCAGCACACTCCCTTCCCTAGGTGTCATATCCACTTTCAGACATATGTGCTGCCAGAGCACTTGGTTTCCATGGCAGCGGGAAATGGCTTGGGCACTGAACTTGTCTTTGGCCGTGGTGTTTTTAGCGCCTTGAGTGAGGAGCTCCATGTTAGATTTGTGTTGGTGCTGAAGCTGCTTGATTCCATCCCACTGGGCTCAATGGGCATGGGACCGGAAGTGACCCAACAGGGTTTCCTAGACAGCTGCCAGGACAGCTGATGGTATGTGAAGTTCATGAGGCAGGTGAGTTGTTTTGGCAGTGGAAGAGCTGTGCTGCTGCTTCGGGCAGTTGCGATTTACCAGCCCAGTCCCTTCCCTAGGTGTCATATCCACTTTCAGACATATGTGCTGCCAGAGCACTTGGTTTCCATGGCAGCGGGAAATGGCTTCTGCACTGAACTTGTCTTTGGCCGTGGAGTTTTTAGCGCCTTGAGTGAGGAGCTCCATGTTGGTTTTGTGTGGGTGCTGAAGCTGCTTGATTCTATCCCCCTGGGCTCAATGGGCATGGGACCGGAAGTGACCCAACAGGGTTTCCTAGATAGCTGCCAGAACAGCTGATGGTATGTGAAGTTCATGAGGCAGGTGGAGTTGTTTTGGCACTGGAAGAGCTGTGCTGCTGCTTCGGGCAGTTGCCATTCACCAGCACACTCCCTTCCCTAGGTGTCATATCCACTTTCAGACATATGTGCTGCCAGAGCACTTGGTTTCCATGGCAGCGGGAAATGGCTTGGGCACTGAACTTCTCTTTGGCTGTGGAGTTTTTAGCGCCTTGAGTGAGGAGATCCATATTAGATTTGTGTGGGTGCTGAAGCTTCTTGATTCCATCCCACTGGGCTCAATGGGCATGGGACCGGAAGTGACCCAACAGGGTTTCCTAGAGAGCTGCCATGACAGCTGATGGTATGTGAAGTTCATGAGGCAGGTGGAGTTGTTTTGGCAGTGGAAGAGCTGTGCTGCTGCTTCGGGCAGTTGCCATTCACCACCACACTCCCTTCCCTAGGTGTCATATCCACTTTCAGACATATGTGCTGCCAGACAACTTGGTTTCCATGGCAGCGGGAAATGGCTTGGGCACTGAACTTGTCTTTGGCCGTGGTGTTTTCAGCGCCTTGAGTGAGGAGTTCCATGTTAGATTCGTGTTGGTGCTGAAGCTGCTTGATTCCATCCCTCTGGGCTCAATGGGCATGGGACCGGAAGTGACCCAACAGGGTTTCCTAGACAGCTGCCAGGACAGCTGATGATATGTGAAGTTCATGAGGCAGGTGGAGTTGTTTTGGCAGTGGAAGAGCTGTGCTGCTGCTTCGGGCAGTTGCGATTTACCAGCACAGTC
>NW_026700775.1:0-115907 GCF_030435755.1 Ochotona princeps | reverse complement strand
TAAACGAATGCTCCACATGCGGGTTTCACATGCCACCAACTCCACATTCACAGGCAACTTCAGTGCCACAGCCGTTTTCAGAAAGCCCTCAATGCAAAGGCTCTAGACGCAAATATTGGTGTGAGAGCTAATTCAATCAAGGAAACACTGCATGTTAGTGAAGGGCATATTGAAGAAGGATCAGCCGAGTGGTTCTTGTGGGAGAACAACTCCATTTGGCTCACTAACTTCACACACCATCAGGCTTCCAAGCAGCTCTCAAGGAAACTCAGTTTTCACACTCTATGCTTAGTGCCCTTTGAGTGCATTATCTAGGAATGAACCTGGTAGAGCTTGGTCAGCATCCCACACAAACGAATGCTCCACATGCGGGTTTCACATGCCACCAACTCCACATTCACAGGCAACTTCAGCGCCACAGCCGTTTTCAGATAGCCCTCAATGCAAAGGCTCTAGACGCAAATATTGGTGTGAGAGCTAATTCAATCAAGGAAACACTGCATGTTGGTGAAGGGCATATTGAAGAAGGATCAGCCGAGTGGTTCTTGTGGGAGAACAACTCCATTTGGCTCACTAACTTCACACACCATCAGGCTTCCAAGCAGCTCTCAAGGAAACTCAGTTTTCACACTCTATGCTTAGTGCCCTTTGAGTGCCTAGGACTGAAATGAACCTGGTAGAGCATCCCACACAAACGAATGCTCCACATGCGGGTTTCACATGCCACCAACTCCACATTCACAGGCAACTTCATCGCCACAGCCGTTTTCAGATAGCCCTCAATGCAAAGGCTCTAGACGCAAATATTGGTGTGAGAGCTAATTCAATCAAGGAAACACTGCATGTTGGTGAAGGGCATATTGAAGAAGGATCAGCCGAGTGGTTCTTGTGGGAGAACAACTCCATTTGGCTCACTAACTTCACACACCATCAGGCTTCCAAGCAGCTCTCAAGGAAACTCTGGTTTCACACTCTATGCTTAGTGCCCTTTGAGTGTATTATCTAGGAATGAACCTGGTAGAGCATCCCACACAAACGAATGCTTCACATGCGGGTTTCACATGCCACCAACTCCACATTCACAGGCAACTTCAGCGCCACAGCCGTTTTCAGATAGCCCTCAAAGCAAAGGCTCTAGACGCAAATATTGGTGTGAGAGCTAATTCAATCAAGGAAACACTGCATGTTGGTGAAGGGCATATTGAAGAAGGATCAGCCGAGTGGTTCTTGTGGGAGAACAACTCCATTTGGCTCCCTAACTTCACACACCATCAGGCTTCCAAGCAGCTCTCAAGGAAACTCAGTTTTCACACTCTATGCTTTGTGCTGTTTGTGTGCCTAGGACTGAAATGAACCGGGTAGAGCATCCCACACAAACGAATGCTCCACATGCGGGTTTCACATGCCACCAACTCCACATTCTCAGGCAACTTCAGTGCCACAGCCGTTTTCAGATAGCCCTCAATGCAAAGGCTCTAGACGCAAATATTGGTGTGAGAGCTAATTCAATCAAGGAAACACTGCATGTTAGTGAAGGGCATATTGAAGAAGGATCAGCCGAGTGGTTCTTGTGGGAGAACAACTCCATTTGGCTCACTAACTTCACACACCATCAGGCTTCCAAGCAGCTCTCAAGGAAACTCAGTTTTCACACTCTATGCTTAGCGCCCTTTGAGTGCATTATCTAGGAATGAACCTGGTAGAGCATCCCACACAAACGAATGCTCCACATGCGGGTTTCACATGCCACCAACTCCACATTCACAGGCAACTTCATCGCCACAGCCGTTTTCAGATAGCCCTCAAAGCAAAGGCTCTAGACGCAAATATTGGTATGAGAGCTAATTCAATCAAGGAAACACTGCATGTTGGTGAAGGGTATATTGAAGAAGGATCAGCCGAGTGGTTCTTGTGGGAGAACAACTCCATTTGGCTCACTAACTTCACACACCATCAGGCTTCCAAGCAGCTCTCAAGGAAACTCAGTTTTCACACTCTATGCTTAGTGCCCTTTGAGTGCATTATCTAGGAATGAACCTGGTAGAGCATCCCACACAAACGAATGCTCCACATGCGGGTTTCACATGCACCAACTCCACATTCACAGGCAACTTCAGCGCCACAGCCGTTTCAGATAGCCCCTCAATGCAAAGGCTCTAGATGCAAATATTGGTGGTGAGAGCTAATTCAATCAAGGAAACACTGCATGTTGGTGAAGGGCATATTGAAGAAGGATCAGCCGAGTGGTTCTTGTGGGAGAACAACTCCATTTGGCTCACTAACTTCACACACATCAGGCTTCCAAGCAGCTCTCAAGGAAACTCAGTTTTCACACTCTATGCTTAGTGCCCTTTGAGTGCATTATCTAGGAATGAACCTGGTAGAGCATCCCACACAAACGAATGCTCCACATGCGGGTTTCACATGCCACCAACTCCACATTGACAGGCAACTTCAGCGCCACAGCCGTTTTCAGATAGCCCTCAATGCAAAGGCTCTAGACGCAAATATTGGTGTGAGAGCTAATTCAATCAAGGAAACACTGCATGTTGGTGAAGGCATATTGAAGAAGGATCAGCTGAGTGGTTCTTGTGGGAGAACAACTCCATTTGGCTCACTAACTTCACACACCATCAGGCTTCCAAGCAGCTCTCAAGGAAACTCAGTTTTCACACTCTATGCTTAGTGCCCTTTGTATGGCTAGGACTGAAATGAACTGGTAGAGCATCCCACACAACGAATGCTCCACATGCGGGTTTCACATGCCACCAACTCCACATTCACAGGCAATTTCAGTGCCACAGCCGTTTTCAGAAAGCCCTCAATGCAAAGGCTCTAGACGCAAATATTGGTGTGAGAGCTAATTCAATCAAGGAAACACTGCATGTTAGTGAAGGGCATATTGAAGAAGGATCAGCCGAGTGGTTCTTGTGGGAGAACAACTCCATTTGGCTCACTAACTTCACACACCATCAGGCTTCCAAGCAGCTCTCAAGGAAACTCAGTTTTCACACTCTATGCTTAGTGCCCTTTGAGTGCATTATCTAGGAATGAACCTGGTAGAGCTTGGTCAGCATCCCACACAAACGAATGCTCCACATTGCGGGTTTCACATGCCACCAACTCCACATTCACAGGCAACTTCAGCGCCACAGCCGTTTTCAGATAGCCCTCAATGCAAAGGCTCTAGACGCAAATATTGGTGTGAGAGCTAATTCAATCAAGGAAACACTGCATGTTGGTGAAGGGCATATTGAAGAAGGATCAGCCGAGTGGTTCTTGTGGGAGAACAACTCCATTTGGCTCACTAACTTCACACACCATCAGGCTTCCAAGCAGCTCTCAAGGAAACTCAGTTTTCACACTCTATGCTTAGTGCCCTTGAGTGCCTAGGACTGAAATGAACCTGGTAGAGCATCCCACACAAACGAATGCTCCACATGCGGGTTTCACATGCCACCAACTCCACATTCACAGGCAACTTCAGCGCCACAGCCGTTTTCAGATAGCCCTCAATGCAAAGGCTCTAGACGCAAATATTGGTGTGAGAGCTAATTCAATCAAGGAAACACTGCATGTTGGTGAAGGGCATATTGAAGAAGGATCAGCTGAGTGGTTCTTGTGGGAGAACAACTCCATTTGGCTCACTAACTTCACACACCATCAGGCTTCCAAGCAGCTCTCAAGGAAACTCTGGTTTCACACTCTATGCTTAGTGCCCTTTGAGTGTATTATCTAGGAATGAACCTGGTAGAGCATCCCACACAAACGAATGCTTCACATGCGGGTTTCACATGCCACCAACTCCACATTCACAGGCAACTTCAGCGCCACAGCCGTTTTCAGATAGCCCTCAAAGCAAAGGCTCTAGACGCAAATATTGGTGTGAGAGCTAATTCAATCAAGGAAACACTGCATGTTGGTGAAGGGCATATTGAAGAAGGATCAGCCGAGTGGTTCTTGTGGGAGAACAACTCCATTTGGCTCCCTAACTTCACACACCATCAGGCTTCCAAGCAGCTCTCAAGGAAACTCAGTTTTCACACTCTATGCTTTGTGCTGTTTGTGTGCCTAGGACTGAAATGAACCGGGTAGAGCATCCCACACAAACGAATGCTCCACATGCGGGTTTCACATGCCACCAACTCCACATTCTCAGGCAACTTCAGTGCCACAGCCGTTTTCAGATAGCCCTCAATGCAAAGGCTCTAGACGCAAATATTGGTGTGAGAGCTAATTCAATCAAGGAAACACTGCATGTTAGTGAAGGGCATATTGAAGAAGGATCAGCCGAGTGGTTCTTGTGGGAGAACAACTCCATTTGGCTCACTAACTTCACACACCATCAGGCTTCCAAGCAGCTCTCAAGGAAACTCAGTTTTCACACTCTATGCTTAGCGCCCTTTGAGTGCATTATCTAGGAATGAACCTGGTAGAGCATCCCACACAAACGAATGCTCCACATGCGGGTTTCACATGCCACCAACTCCACATTCTCAGGCAACTTCAGTGCCACAGCCGTTTTCAGATAGCCCTCAATGCAAAGGCTCTAGACGCAAATATTGGTGTGAGAGCTAATTCAATCAAGGAAACACTGCATGTTGGTGAAGGGCATATTGAAGAAGGATCAGCCGAGTGGTTCTTGTGGGAGAACAACTCCATTTGGCTCACTAACTTCACACACCATCAGGCTTCCAAGCAGCTCTCAAGGAAACTCAGGTTTCACGCTCTATGTTTAGTGCCCTTTGAGTGCATTATCTAGGAATGAACCTGGTAGAGCTTGGTCAGCCACTCAAACGAATGCTCCACATGCGGTTTCACATGCCACCAACTCCACATTGACAGGCAACTTCAGCGCCACAGCCGTTTTCAGATAGCCCTCAATGCAAAGGCTCTAGACGCAAATATTGGTGTGAGAGCTAATTCAATCAAGGAAACACTGCATGTTGGTGAAGGGCATATTGAAGAAGGATCAGCCGAGTGGTTCTTGTGGGAGAACAACTCCATTTGGCTCACTAACTTCACACACCATCAGTCTTCCAAGCAGCTCTCAAGGAAACTCAGTTTTCACACTATATGCTTAGTGCCCTTTGAGTGCCTAAGACTGAAAAGAAGCTTGGTGAGCATCCCACATAAACGAATGCTCCACATGCGGGTTTCACATGCCACCAACTCCACATTGACAGGCAACTTCAGCGCCACAGCCGTTTTCAGATAGCCCTCAATGCAAAGGCTCTAGACGCAAATATTGGTGTGAGAGCTAATTCAATCAAGGAAACACTGCATGTTGGTGAAGGGCATATTGAAGAAGGATCAGCCGAGTGGTTCTTGTGGGAGAACAACTCCATTTGGCTCACTAACTTCACACACCATCAGGCTTCCAAGCAGCTCTCAAGGAAACTCAGTTTTCACACTCTATGCTTAGTGCCCTTTGATGATATTATCTAGGAATGAACCTGGTAGAGCATCCCACACAAACGAATGCTTCACATGCGGGTTTCACATGCCACCAACTCCACATTCACAGGCAACTTCAGCGCCACAGCCGTTTTCAGATAGCCCTCAAAGCAAAGGCTCTAGACGCAAATATTGGTGTGAGAGCTAATTCAATCAAGGAAACACTGCATGTTGGAGAAGGGCATATTGAAGAAGGATCAGCCGAGTGCTTCTTGTGGGAGAACAACTCCATTTGGCTCACTAACTTCACACACCATCAGGCTTCCAAGCAGCTCTCAAGGAAACTCAGTTTTCACACTCTATGCTTAGTGCCCTTTGTATGGCTAGGACTGAAATGAACCTGGTAGAGCATCCCACACAAACGAATGCTCCACATGCGGGTTTCACATGCCACCAACTCCACATTCACAGGCAACTTCAGCGCCACAGCCATTTTCAGATAGCCCTCAATGCAAAGGCTCTAGACGCAAATATTGGTGTGAGAGCTAATTCAATCAAGGAAACACTGCATGTTGGTGAAGGGCATATTGAAGAAGGATCAGCCGAGTGGTTCTTGTGGGAGAACAACTCCATTTGGCTCACTAACTTCACACACCATCAGGCTTCCAAGCAGCTCTCAAGGAAACTCAGTTTTCACGCTCTATGTTTAGTGCCCTTTGAGTGCATTATGTAGGAATGAACCTGGTAGAGCTTGGTCAGCCACACAAACGAATGCTCCACATGCGGGTTTCACATGCCACCAACTCCACATTCACAGGCAACTTCAGCGCCACAGCCGTTTTCAGATAGCCCTCAATGCAAAGGCTCTAGACGCAAATATTGGTGTGAGAGCTAATTCAATCAAGGAAACACTGCATGTTGGTGAAGGGCATATTGAAGAAGGATCAGCCGAGTGGTTCTTGTGGGAGAACAACTCCATTTGGCTCACTAACTTCACACACCATCAGGCTTCCAAGCAGCTCTCAAGGAAACTCAGTTTTCACACTCTATGCTTAGTGCCCTTTGAGTGCCTAGGACTGAAAAGAAGCTTGGTGAGCATCCCACATAAACGAATGCTCCACATGCGGGTTTCACATGCCACCAACTCCACATTGACAGGCAACTTCAGCGCCACAGGCATTTTCAGATAGCCCTCAATGCAAAGGCTCTAGACGCAAATATTGGTGTGAGAGCTAATTCAATCAAGGAAACACTGCATGTTGGTGAAGGGCATATTGAAGAAGGATCAGCCGAGTGGTTCTTGTGGAAGAACAACTCCATTTGGCTCACTAACTTCACACACCATCAGGCTTCCAAGCATCTCTCAAGGAAACTCAGTTTTCACACTCTATGCTTAGTGCCCTTTGAGTGCCTAGGACTGAAAAGAAGCTTGGTGAGCATCCCACATAAACGAATGCTCCACATGCGGGTTTCACATGCCACCAACTCCACATTGACAGGCAACTTCAGCGCCACAGCCGTTTTCAGATAGCCCTCAATGCAAAGGCTCTAGACGCAAATATTGGTGTGAGAGCTAATTCAATCAAGGAAACACTGCATGTTGGTGAAGGGCATATTGAAGAAGGATCAGCCGAGTGGTTCTTGCGGGAGAACAACTCCATTTGGCTCACTAACTTCACACACCATCAGGCTTCCAAGCAGCTCTCAAGGAAACTCAGTTTTCACACTCTATATTTAGTGCCCTTTGAGTGCATTATCTAGGAATTAACCTGGTAGAGCATCCCACACAAACGAATGCTCCACATGCGGGTTTCACATGCCACCAACTCCACATTCACAGGCAACTTCAGCGCCACAGCCGTTTTCAGATAGCCCTCAATGCAAAGGCTCTAGACGCAAATATTGGTGTGAGAGCTAATTCAATCAAGGAAACACTGCATGTTGGTGAAGGGCATATTGAAGAAGGATCAGCCGAGTGGTTCTTGTGGGAGAACAACTCCATTTGGCTCACTAACTTCACACACCATCAGGCTTCCAAGCAGCTCTCAAGGAAACTCAGTTTTCACACTCTATGCTTAGTGCCCTTTGAGTGCATTATCTAGGAATGAACCTGGTAGAGCATCCCACACAAATGAATGCTCCACATGCGAGTTTCACATGCCACCAACTCCACATTCACAGGCAACTTCAGCGCCACAGCCGTTTTCAGATAGCCCTCAATGCAAAGGTTCTAGACGCAAATATTGGTGTGAGAGCTAATTCAATCAAGGAAACACTGCATGTTGGTGAAGGGCATATTGAAGAAGGATCAGCCGAGTGGTTCTTGTGGGAGAACAACTCCATTTGGCTCACTAACTTCACACACCATCAGGCTTCCAAGCAGCTCTCAAGGAAACTCAGTTTTCACACTCTATGTTTAGTGCCCTTTGAGTGCATTATCTAGGAATGAACCTGGTAGAGCATCCCACACAAACGAATGCTCCACATGCGGGTTTCACATGCCACCAACTCCACATTCACAGGCAACTTCAGCGCCACAGCCGTTTTCAGATAGCCCTCAATGCAAAGGCTCTAGACGCAAATATTGGTGTGAGAGCTAATTCAATCAAGGAAACACTGCATGTTGATGAAGGGCATATTGAAGAAGGATCAGCCGAGTGGTTCTTGTGGGAGAACAACTCCATTTGGCTCACTAACTTCACACACCATCAGGCTTCCAAGCAGCTCTCAAGGAAACTCAGTTTTCACACTCTATGCTTAGTGCCCTTTGTGTGCCTAGGACTGAAATGAAGCTTGGTCAGCATCCCACACAAACGAATGCTCCACATGCGGGTTTCACATGCCACCAACTCCACATTCACAGGCAACTTCAGCGCCACAGCCGTTTTCAGATAGCCCTCAATGCAAAGGCTCTAGACGCAAATATTGGTGTGAGAGCTAATTCAATCAAGGAAACACTGCATGTTGGTGAAGGGCATATTGAAGAAGGATCAGCCGAGTGGTTCTTGTGGGAGAACAACTCCATTTGGCTCCCTAACTTCACACACCATCAGGCTTCCAAGCAGCTCTCAAGGAAACTCAGTTTTCACACTCTATGCTTAGTGCCCTTTGAGTGCATTATCTAGGAATGAACCTGGTAGAGCATCCCACACAAACGAATGCTCCACATGCGGGTTTCACATGCCACCAACTCCACATTCACAGGCAACTTCAGCGCCACAGCCGTTTTCAGATAGCCCTCAATGCAAAGGCTCTAGACGCAAATATTGGTGTGAGAGCTAATTCAATCAAGGAAACACTGCATGTTGGTGAAGGGCATATTGAAGAAGGATCAGCCGAGTGGATCTTGTGGGAGAACAACTCCATTTGGCTCACTAACTTCACACACCATCAGGCTTCCAAGCAGCTCTCAAGGAAACTCAGTTTTCACACTCTATGCTTAGTGCCCTTTGTGTGCCTAGGACTGAAATGAACCTGGTAGAGCATCCCACATAAACGAATGCTCCACATGCGGGTTTCACATGCCACCAACTCCACATTCACAGGCAACTTCAGCGCCACAGCCGTTTTCAGATAGCCCTCAATGCAAAGGCTCTAGACGCAAATATTGGTGTGAGAGCTAATTCAATCAAGGAAACACTGCATGTTGGTGAAGGGCATATTGAAGAAGGATCAGTCGAGTGGTTCTTGTGGGAGAACAACTCCATTTGGCTCACTAACTTCACACACCATCAGGCTTCCAAGCAGCTCTCAAGGAAACTCAGTTTTCACACTCTATGCTTAGTGCCCTTTGAGTGCATTATCTAGGAATGAACCTGGTAGAGCATCCCACACAAACGAATGCTCCACATGCGGGTTTCACATGCCACCAACTCCACATTCACAGGCAACTTCAGCGCCACAGCCGTTTTCAGATAGCCCTCAATGCAAAGGTTCTAGACGCAAATATTGGTGTGAGAGCTAATTCAATCAAGGAAACACTGCATGTTGATGAAGGGCATATTGAAGAAGGATCAGCCGAGTGGTTCTTGTGGGAGAACAACTCCATTTGGCTCACTAACTTCACACACCATCAGGCTTCCAAGCAGCTCTCAAGGAAACTCAGTTTTCACACTCTATGTTTAGTGCCCTTTGAGTGCATTATCTAAGAATGAACCTGGTAGAGCATCCCACACAAACGAATGCTCCACATGCGGGTTTCACATGCCACCAACTCCACATTCACAGGCAACTTCAGCGCCACAGCCGTTTTCAGATAGCCCTCAATGCAAAGGCTCTAGACGCAAATATTGGTGTGAGAGCTAATTCAATCAAGGAAACACTGCATGTTGGTGAAGGGCATATTGAAGAAGGATCAGCCGAGTGGTTCTTGTGGGAGAACAACTCCATTTGGCTCACTAACTTCACACACCATCAGGCTTCCAAGCAGCTCTCAAGGAAACTCAGTTTTCACACTCTATGCTTAGTGCCCTTTGTATGGCTAGGACTGAAATGAACCTGGTAGAGCATCCCACACAAACGAATGCTCCACATGCGGGTTTCACATGCCAGCAACTCCACATTCACAGGCAACTTCAGCGCCACAGCCATTTTCAGATAGCCCTCAATGCAAAGGCTCTAGACGCAAATATTGGTGTGAGAGCTAATTCAATCAAGGAAACACTGCATGTTGGTGAAGGGCATATTGAAGAAGGATCAGCCGAGTGGTTCTTGTGGGAGAACAACTCCATTTGGCTCACTAACTTCACACACCATCAGGCTTCCAAGCAGCTCTCAAGGAAACTCAGGTTTCACGCTCTATGTTTAGTGCCCGTTGAGTGCATTATCTAGGAATGAACCTGGTAGAGCTTGGTCAGCCACACAAATGAATGCTCCACATGCGGGTTTCACATGCCACCAACTCCACATTGACAGGCAACTTCAGCGCCACAGCCGTTTTCAGATAGCCCTCAAAGCAAAGCCTCTAGACGCAAATATTGGTGTGAGAGCTAATTCAATCAAGGAAACACTGCATGTTGGTGAAGGGCATATTGAAGAAGGATCAGCCGAGTGGTTCTTGTGGGAGAACAACTCCATTTGGCTCACTAACTTCACACACCATCAGGCTTCCAAGCAGCTCTCAAGGAAACTCAGTTTTCACACTCTATGCTTAGTGCCCTTTGTGTGCCTAGGACTGAAATGAAGCTTGGTCAGCATCCCACACAAACGAATGCTCCACATGCGGGTTTCACATGCCACCAACTCCACATTCACAGGCAACTTCAGCGCCACAGCCGTTTTCAGATAGCCCTCAATGCAAAGGCTCTAGACGCAAATATTGGTGTGAGAGCTAATTCAATCAAGGAAACACTGCATGTTGGTGAAGGGCATATTGAAGAAGGATCAGCCGAGTGGTTCTTGTGGGAGAACAACTCCATTTGGCTCACTAACTTCACACACCATCAGGCTTCCAAGCAGCTCTCAAGGAAACTCAGTTTTCACACTCTATGCTTAGTGCCCTTTGTATGGCTAGGACTGAAATGAACCTGGTAGAGCATCCCACACAAACGAATGCTCCACATGCGGGTTTCACATGCCACCAACTCCACATTCACAGGCAACTTCAGCGCCACAGCCATTTTCAGATAGCCCTCAAAGCAAAGGCTCTAGACGCAAATATTGGTGTGAGAGCTAATTCAATCAAGGAAACACTGCATGTTGGTGAATGGCATATTGAAGAAGGATCAGCCGAGTGGTTCTTGTGGGAGAACAACTCCATTTGTCTCACTAACTTCACACACCATCAGGCTTCCAAGCAGCTCTCAAGGAAACTCAATTTTCACACTCTATGCTTAGTGCCCTTTGTATGGCTAGGACTGAAATGAACATGGTAGAGCATCCGACACAAACGAATGCTCCACATGCGGGTTTCACATGCCACCAACTCCACATTCACAGGCAACTTCAGCCACAGCCATTTTCAGATAGCCCTCAATGCAAAGGCTCTAGACGCAAATATTGGTGTGAGAGCTAATTCAATCAAGGAAACACTGCATGTTGGTGAAGGGCATATTGAAGAAGGATCAGCCGAGTGGTTCTTGTGGGAGAACAACTCCATTTGGCTCACTAACTTCACACACCATCAGGCTTCCAAGCAGCTCTCAAGGAAACTCAGTTTTCACACTCTATGCTTAGTGCCCTTTGTATGGCTAGGACTGAAATGAACCTGGTAGAGCATCCCACACAAACGAATGCTCCACATGCGGGTTTCACATGCCACCAACTCCACATTCACAGGCAACTTCAGCGCCACAGCCGTTTTCAGATAGCCCTCAAAGCAAAGGCTCTAGACGCAAATATTGGTGTGAGAGCTAATTCAATCAAGGAAACACTGCATGTTGGTGAAGGGCATATTGAAGAAGGATCAGCCGAGTGGTTCTTGTGGGAGAACAACTCCATTTGGCTCACTAACTTCACACACCATCAGGCTTCCAAGCAGCTCTCAAGGAAACTCAGTTTTCACACTCTATGCTTAGTGCCCTTTGTGTGCCTAGGACTGAAATGAAGCTTGGTCAGCATCCCACACAAACGAATGCTCCACATGCAGGTTTCACATGCCACCAACTCCACATTCACAGGCAACTTCAGCGCCACAGCCGTTTTCAGATAGCCCTCAATGCAAAGGTTCTAGACGCAAATATTGGTGTGAGAGCTAATTCAATCAAGGAAACACTGCATGTTGGTGAAGGGCATATTGAAGAAGGATCAGCCGAGTGGTTCTTGTGGGAGAACAACTCCATTTGGCTCACTAACTTCACACACCATCAGGCTTCCAAGCAGCTCTCAAGGAAACTCAGTTTTCACACTCTATGTTTAGTGCCCTTTGAGTGCATTATCTAGGAATGAACCTGGTAGAGCATCCGATACAAACGAATGCTCCACATGCGGGTTTCACATGCCACCAACTCCACATTGACAGGCAACTTCAGCGCCACAGCCGTTTTCAGATAGCCCTCAATGCAAAGGCTCTAGACGCAAATATTGGTGTGAGAGCTAATTCAATCAAGGAAACACTGCATGTTGATGAAGGGCATATTGAAGAAGGATCAGCCGAGTGGATCTTGTGGGAGAACAACTCCATTTGGCTCACTAACTTCACACACCATCAGGCTTCCAAGCAGCTCTCAAGGAAACTCAGTTTTCACACTCTATGCTTAGTGCCCTTTGTGTGGCTAGGACTGAAATGAACCTGGTAGAGCATCCCACACAAACGAGTGCTCCACATGCGGGTTTCACATGCCACCAACTCCACATTCACAGGCAACTTCAGCGCCACAGCCGTTTTCAGATAGCCCTCAATGCAAAGGCTCTAGACGCAAATATTGGTGTGAGAGCTAATTCAATCAAGGAAACACTGCATGTTGGTGAAGGGCATATTGAAGAAGGATCAGTCGAGTGGTTCTTGTGGGAGAACAACTCCATTTGGCTCACTAACTTCACACACCATCAGGCTTCCAAGCAGCTCTCAAGGAAACTCAGTTTTCACACTCTATGCTTAGTGCCCTTTGAGTGCATTATCTAGGAATGAACCTGGTAGAGCATCCCACACAAACGAATGCTCCACATGCGGGTTTCACATGCCACCAACTCCACATTCACAGGCAACTTCAGCGCCACAGCCGTTTTCAGATAGCCCTCAATGCAAAGGTTCTAGACGCAAATATTGGTGTGAGAGCTAATTCAATCAAGGAAACACTGCATGTTGATGAAGGGCATATTGAAGAAGGATCAGCCGAGTGGTTCTTGTGGGAGAACAACTCCATTTGGCTCACTAACTTCACACACCATCAGGCTTCCAAGCAGCTCTCAAGGAAACTCAGTTTTCACACTCTATGTTTAGTGCCCTTTGAGTGCATTATCTAAGAATGAACCTGGTAGAGCATCCCACACAAACGAATGCTCCACATGCGGGTTTCACATGCCACCAACTCCACATTCACAGGCAACTTCAGCGCCACAGCCGTTTTCAGATAGCCCTCAATGCAAAGGCTCTAGACGCAAATATTGGTGTGAGAGCTAATTCAATCAAGGAAACACTGCATGTTGGTGAAGGGCATATTGAAGAAGGATCAGCCGAGTGGTTCTTGTGGGAGAACAACTCCATTTGGCTCACTAACTTCACACACCATCAGGCTTCCAAGCAGCTCTCAAGGAAACTCAGTTTTCACACTCTATGCTTAGTGCCCTTTGTATGGCTAGGACTGAAATGAACCTGGTAGAGCATCCCACACAAACGAATGCTCCACATGCGGGTTTCACATGCCAGCAACTCCACATTCACAGGCAACTTCAGCGCCACAGCCATTTTCAGATAGCCCTCAATGCAAAGGCTCTAGACGCAAATATTGGTGTGAGAGCTAATTCAATCAAGGAAACACTGCATGTTGGTGAAGGGCATATTGAAGAAGGATCAGCCGAGTGGTTCTTGTGGGAGAACAACTCCATTTGGCTCACTAACTTCACACACCATCAGGCTTCCAAGCAGCTCTCAAGGAAACTCAGGTTTCACGCTCTATGTTTAGTGCCCGTTGAGTGCATTATCTAGGAATGAACCTGGTAGAGCTTGGTCAGCCACACAAATGAATGCTCCACATGCGGGTTTCACATGCCACCAACTCCACATTGACAGGCAACTTCAGCGCCACAGCCGTTTTCAGATAGCCCTCAAAGCAAAGCCTCTAGACGCAAATATTGGTGTGAGAGCTAATTCAATCAAGGAAACACTGCATGTTGGTGAAGGGCATATTGAAGAAGGATCAGCCGAGTGGTTCTTGTGGGAGAACAACTCCATTTGGCTCACTAACTTCACACACCATCAGGCTTCCAAGCAGCTCTCAAGGAAACTCAGTTTTCACACTCTATGCTTAGTGCCCTTTGTGTGCCTAGGACTGAAATGAAGCTTGGTCAGCATCCCACACAAACGAATGCTCCACATGCGGGTTTCACATGCCACCAACTCCACATTCACAGGCAACTTCAGCGCCACAGCCGTTTTCAGATAGCCCTCAATGCAAAGGCTCTAGACGCAAATATTGGTGTGAGAGCTAATTCAATCAAGGAAACACTGCATGTTGGTGAAGGGCATATTGAAGAAGGATCAGCCGAGTGGTTCTTGTGGGAGAACAACTCCATTTGGCTCACTAACTTCACACACCATCAGGCTTCCAAGCAGCTCTCAAGGAAACTCAGTTTTCACACTCTATGCTTAGTGCCCTTTGTATGGCTAGGACTGAAATGAACCTGGTAGAGCATCCCACACAAACGAATGCTCCACATGCGGGTTTCACATGCCACCAACTCCACATTCACAGGCAACTTCAGCGCCACAGCCATTTTCAGATAGCCCTCAAAGCAAAGGCTCTAGACGCAAATATTGGTGTGAGAGCTAATTCAATCAAGGAAACACTGCATGTTGGTGAATGGCATATTGAAGAAGGATCAGCCGAGTGGTTCTTGTGGGAGAACAACTCCATTTGTCTCACTAACTTCACACACCATCAGGCTTCCAAGCAGCTCTCAAGGAAACTCAATTTTCACACTCTATGCTTAGTGCCCTTTGTATGGCTAGGACTGAAATGAACATGGTAGAGCATCCGACACAAACGAATGCTCCACATGCGGGTTTCACATGCCACCAACTCCACATTCACAGGCAACTTCAGCCACAGCCATTTTCAGATAGCCCTCAATGCAAAGGCTCTAGACGCAAATATTGGTGTGAGAGCTAATTCAATCAAGGAAACACTGCATGTTGGTGAAGGGCATATTGAAGAAGGATCAGCCGAGTGGTTCTTGTGGGAGAACAACTCCATTTGGCTCACTAACTTCACACACCATCAGGCTTCCAAGCAGCTCTCAAGGAAACTCAGTTTTCACACTCTATGCTTAGTGCCCTTTGTATGGCTAGGAGTGAAATGAACCTGGTAGAGCATCCCACACAAACGAATGCTCCACATGCGGGTTTCACATGCCACCAACTCCACATTCACAGGCAACTTCAGCGCCACAGCCGTTTTCAGATAGCCCTCAAAGCAAAGGCTCTAGACGCAAATATTGGTGTGAGAGCTAATTCAATCAAGGAAACACTGCATGTTGGTGAAGGGCATATTGAAGAAGGATCAGCCGAGTGGTTCTTGTGGGAGAACAACTCCATTTGGCTCACTAACTTCACACACCATCAGGCTTCCAAGCAGCTCTCAAGGAAACTCAGTTTTCACACTCTATGCTTAGTGCCCTTTGTGTGCCTAGGACTGAAATGAAGCTTGGTCAGCATCCCACACAAACGAATGCTCCACATGCAGGTTTCACATGCCACCAACTCCACATTCACAGGCAACTTCAGCGCCACAGCCGTTTTCAGATAGCCCTCAATGCAAAGGTTCTAGACGCAAATATTGGTGTGAGAGCTAATTCAATCAAGGAAACACTGCATGTTGGTGAAGGGCATATTGAAGAAGGATCAGCCGAGTGGTTCTTGTGGGAGAACAACTCCATTTGGCTCACTAACTTCACACACCATCAGGCTTCCAAGCAGCTCTCAAGGAAACTCAGTTTTCACACTCTATGTTTAGTGCCCTTTGAGTGCATTATCTAGGAATGAACCTGGTAGAGCATCCGATACAAACGAATGCTCCACATGCGGGTTTCACATGCCACCAACTCCACATTGACAGGCAACTTCAGCGCCACAGCCGTTTTCAGATAGCCCTCAATGCAAAGGCTCTAGACGCAAATATTGGTGTGAGAGCTAATTCAATCAAGGAAACACTGCATGTTGATGAAGGGCATATTGAAGAAGGATCAGCCGAGTGGATCTTGTGGGAGAACAACTCCATTTGGCTCACTAACTTCACACACCATCAGGCTTCCAAGCAGCTCTCAAGGAAACTCAGTTTTCACACTCTATGCTTAGTGCCCTTTGTGTGGCTAGGACTGAAATGAACCTGGTAGAGCATCCCACACAAACGAGTGCTCCACATGCGGGTTTCACATGCCACCAACTCCACATTCACAGGCAACTTCAGCGCCACAGCCGTTTTCAGATAGCCCTCAATGCAAAGGCTCTAGACGCAAATATTGGTGTGAGAGCTAATTCAATCAAGGAAACACTGCATGTTGGTGAAGGGCATATTGAAGAAGGATCAGTCGAGTGGTTCTTGTGGGAGAACAACTCCATTTGGCTCACTAACTTCACACACCATCAGGCTTCCAAGCAGCTCTCAAGGAAACTCAGTTTTCACACTCTATGCTTAGTGCCCTTTGTGTGCCTAGGACTGAAATGAAGCTTGGAGAGCATCCCACACAAACGAATGCTCCACATGCGGGTTTCACATGCCACCAACTCCACATTCACAGGCAACTTCAGCGCCACAGCCGTTTTCAGATAGCCCTCAAAGCAAAGGCTCTAGACACAAATATTGGTGTGAGAGCTAATTCAATCAAGGAAACACTGCATGTTGGTGAAGGGCATATTGAAGAAGGATCAGCCGAGTGGTTCTTGTGGGAGAACAACTCCATTTGGCTCACTAACTTCACACACCATCAGGCTTCCAAGCAGCTCTCAAGGAAACTCAGTTTTCACACTCTATGCTTAGTGCCCTTTGAGTGCATTATCTAGGAATGAACCTGGTAGAGCATCCCACACAAATGAATGCTCCACATGCGAGTTTCACATGCCACCAACTCCACATTCACAGGCAACTTCAGCGCCACAGCCGTTTTCAGATAGCCCTCAATGCAAAGGTTCTAGACGCAAATATTGGTGTGAGAGCTAATTCAATCAAGGAAACACTGCATGTTGGTGAAGGGCATATTGAAGAAGGATCAGCCGAGTGGTTCTTGTGGGAGAACAACTCCATTTGGCTCACTAACTTCACACACCATCAGGCTTCCAAGCAGCTCTCAAGGAAACTCAGTTTTCACACTCTATGTTTAGTGCCCTTTGAGTGCATTATCTAGGAATGAACCTGGTAGAGCATCCCACACAAACGAATGCTCCACATGCGGGTTTCACATGCCACCAACTCCACATTCACAGGCAACTTCAGCGCCACAGCCGTTTTCAGATAGCCCTCAATGCAAAGGCTCTAGACGCAAATATTGGTGTGAGAGCTAATTCAATCAAGGAAACACTGCATGTTGATGAAGGGCATATTGAAGAAGGATCAGCCGAGTGGTTCTTGTGGGAGAACAACTCCATTTGGCTCACTAACTTCACACACCATCAGGCTTCCAAGCAGCTCTCAAGGAAACTCAGTTTTCACACTCTATGCTTAGTGCCCTTTGTGTGCCTAGGACTGAAATGAAGCTTGGTCAGCATCCCACACAAACGAATGCTCCACATGCGGGTTTCACATGCCACCAACTCCACATTCACAGGCAACTTCAGCGCCACAGCCGTTTTCAGATAGCCCTCAATGCAAAGGCTCTAGACGCAAATATTGGTGTGAGAGCTAATTCAATCAAGGAAACACTGCATGTTGGTGAAGGGCATATTGAAGAAGGATCAGCCGAGTGGTTCTTGTGGGAGAACAACTCCATTTGGCTCCCTAACTTCACACACCATCAGGCTTCCAAGCAGCTCTCAAGGAAACTCAGTTTTCACACTCTATGCTTAGTGCCCTTTGAGTGCATTATCTAGGAATGAACCTGGTAGAGCATCCCACACAAACGAATGCTCCACATGCGGGTTTCACATGCCACCAACTCCACATTCACAGGCAACTTCAGCGCCACAGCCGTTTTCAGATAGCCCTCAATGCAAAGGCTCTAGACGCAAATATTGGTGTGAGAGCTAATTCAATCAAGGAAACACTGCATGTTGGTGAAGGGCATATTGAAGAAGGATCAGCCGAGTGGATCTTGTGGGAGAACAACTCCATTTGGCTCACTAACTTCACACACCATCAGGCTTCCAAGCAGCTCTCAAGGAAACTCAGTTTTCACACTCTATGCTTAGTGCCCTTTGTGTGCCTAGGACTGAAATGAACCTGGTAGAGCATCCCACATAAACGAATGCTCCACATGCGGGTTTCACATGCCACCAACTCCACATTCACAGGCAACTTCAGCGCCACAGCCGTTTTCAGATAGCCCTCAATGCAAAGGCTCTAGACGCAAATATTGGTGTGAGAGCTAATTCAATCAAGGAAACACTGCATGTTGGTGAAGGGCATATTGAAGAAGGATCAGTCGAGTGGTTCTTGTGGGAGAACAACTCCATTTGGCTCACTAACTTCACACACCATCAGGCTTCCAAGCAGCTCTCAAGGAAACTCAGTTTTCACACTCTATGCTTAGTGCCCTTTGTATGGCTAGGACTGAAATGAACCTGGTAGAGCATCCGACACAAACGAATGCTCCACATGCGGGTTTCACATGCCACCAACTCCACATTCACAGGCAACTTCAGCCACAGCGATTTTCAGATAGCCCTCAATGCAAAGGCTCTAGACGCAAATATTGGTGTGAGAGCTAATTCAATCAAGGAAACACTGCATGTTGGTGAAGGGCATATTGAAGAAGGATCAGCCGAGTGGTTCTTGTGGGAGAACAACTCCATTTGGCTCACTAACTTCACACACCATCAGGCTTCCAAGCAGCTCTCAAGGAAACTCAGTTTTCACACTCTATGCTTAGTGCCCTTTGAGTGCATTATCTAGGAATGAACCTGGTAGAGCATCCCACACAAACGAATGCTCCACATGCGGGTTTCACATGCCACCAACTCCACATTCACAGGCAACTTCAGCGCCACAGCCGTTTTCAGATAGCCCTCAATGCAAAGGCTCTAGACGCAAATATTGGTGTGAGAGCTAATTCAATCAAGGAAACACTGCATGTTGGTGAAGGGCATATTGAAGAAGGATCAGCCGAGTGGTTCTTGTGGGAGAACAACTCCATTTGGCTCACTAACTTCACACACCATCAGGCTTCCAAGCAGCTCTCAAGGAAACTCAGTTTTCACACTCTATGTTTAGTGCCCTTTGAGTGCATTATCTAGGAATGAACCTGGTGTAGCATCCGATACAAACGAATGCTCCACATGCGGGTTTCACATGCCACCAACTCCACATTGACAGGCAACTTCAGCGCCACAGCCGTTTTCAGATAGCCCTCAATGCAAAGGCTCTAGACGCAAATATTGGTGTGAGAGCTAATTCAATCAAGGAAACACTGCATGTTGATGAAGGGCATATTGAAGAAGGATCAGCCGAGTGGATCTTGTGGGAGAACAACTCCATTTGGCTCACTAACTTCACACACCATCAGGCTTCCAAGCAGCTCTCAAGGAAACTCAGTTTTCACACTCTATGTTTAGTGCCCTTTGAGTGCATTATCTAGGAATGAACCTGGTAGAGCATCCCACACAAACGAATGCTCCACATGCGGGTTTCACATGCCACCAACTCCACATTCACAGGCAACTTCAGCGCCACAGCCGTTTTCAGATAGCCCTCAATGCAAAGGCTCTAGACGCAAATATTGGTGTGAGAGCTAATTCAATCAAGGAAACACTGCATGTTGATGAAGGGCATATTGAAGAAGGATCAGCCGAGTGGATCTTGTGGGAGAACAACTCCATTTGGCTCACTAACTTCACACACCATCAGGCTTCCAAGCAGCTCTCAAGGAAACTCAGTTTTCACACTCTATGCTTAGTGCCCTTTGTGTGCCTAGGACTGAAATGAAGCTTGGTCAGCATCCCACACAAACGAATGCTCCACATGCGGGTTTCACATGCCACCAACTCCACATTCACAGGCAACTTCAGCGCCACAGCCGTTTTCAGATAGCCCTCAATGCAAAGGCTCTAGACGCAAATATTGGTGTGAGAGCTAATTCAATCAAGGAAACACTGCATGTTGGTGAAGGGCATATTGAAGAAGGATCAGCCGAGTGGTTCTTGTGGGAGAACAACTCCATTTGGCTCACTAACTTCACACACCATCAGGCTTCCAAGCAGCTCTCAAGGAAACTCAGGTTTCACGCTCTATGTTTAGTGCCCTTTGAGTGCATTATCTAGGAATGAACCTGGTAGAGCATCCCACACAAACGAATGCTCCACATGCGGGTTTCACATGCCACCAACTCCACATTCACAGGCAACTTCAGCGCCACAGCCATTTTCAGATAGCCCTCAAAGCAAAGGCTCTAGACGCAAATATTGGTGTGAGAGCTAATTCAATCAAGGAAACACTGCATGTTGGTGAAGGGCATATTGAAGAAGGATCAGCCGAGTGGTTCTTGTGGGAGAACAACTCCATTTGGCTCACTAACTTCACACACCATCAGGCTTCCAAGCAGCTCTCAAGGAAACTCAGTTTTCACACTCTATGCTTAGTGCCCTTTGTATGGCTAGGACTGAAATGAACCTGGTAGAGCATCCCACACAAACGAATGCTCCACATGCGGGTTTCACATGCCAGCAACTCCACATTCACAGGCAACTTCAGCGCCACAGCCGTTTTCAGATAGCCCTCAATGCAAAGGCTCTAGACGCAAATATTGGTGTGAGAGCTAATTCAATCAAGGAAACACTGCATGTTGGTGAAGGGCATATTGAAGAAGGATCAGCCGAGTGGTTCTTGTGGGAGAACAACTCCATTTGGCTCACTAACTTCACACACCATCAGGCTTCCAAGCAGCTCTCAAGGAAACTCAGGTTTCACGCTCTATGTTTAGTGCCCTTTGAGTGCATTATCTAGGAATGAACCTGGTAGAGCTTGGTCAGCCACACAAATGAATGCTCCACATGCGGGTTTCACATGCCACCAACTCCACATTGACAGGCAACTTCAGCGCCACAGCCGTTTTCAGATAGCCCTCAAAGCAAAGGCTCTAGACGCAAATATTGGTGTGAGAGCTAATTCAATCAAGGAAACACTGCATGTTGGTGAAGGGCATATTGAAGAAGGATCAGCCGAGTGGTTCTTGTGGGAGAACAACTCCATTTGGCTCACTAACTTCACACACCATCAGGCTTCCAAGCAGCTCTCAAGGAAACTCAGTTTTCACACTCTATGCTTAGTGGCCTTTGTATGGCTAGGACTGAAATGAACCTGGTAGAGCATCCCACACAAACGAATGCTCCACATGCGGGTTTCACATGCCACCAACTCCACATTCACAGGCAACTTCAGCGCCACAGCCATTTTCAGATAGCCCTCAAAGCAAAGGCTCTAGACGCAAATATTGGTGTGAGAGCTAATTCAATCAAGGAAACACTGCATGTTGGTGAAGGGCATATTGAAGAAGGATCAGCCGAGTGGTTCTTGTGGGAGAACAACTCCATTTGGCTCACTAACTTCACACACCATCAGGCTTCCAAGCAGCTCTCAAGGAAACTCAGTTTTCACACTCTATGCTTAGTGCCCTTTGTATGGCTAGGACTGAAATGAACCTGGTAGAGCATCCGACACAAACGAATGCTCCACATGCGGGTTTCACATGCCACCAACTCCACATTGACAGGCAACTTCAGCCACAGCCATTTTCAGATAGCCCTCAATGCAAAGGCTCTAGACGCAAATATTGGTGTGAGAGCTAATTCAATCAAGGAAACACTGCATGTTGGTGAAGGGCATATTGAAGAAGGATCAGCCGAGTGGTTCTTGTGGGAGAACAACTCCATTTGGCTCACTAACTTCACACACCATCAGGCTTCCAAGCAGCTCTCAAGGAAACTCAGTTTTCACACTCTATGCTTAGTGCCCTTTGTATGGCTAGGACTGAAATGAACCTGGTAGAGCATCCCACACAAACGAATGCTCCACATGCGGGTTTCACATGCCACCAACTCCACATTCACAGGCAACTTCAGCGCCACAGCCGTTTTCAGATAGCCCTCAAAGCAAAGGCTCTAGACGCAAATATTGGTGTGAGAGCTAATTCAATCAAGGAAACACTGCATGTTGGTGAAGGGCATATTGAAGAAGGATCAGCCGAGTGGTTCTTGTGGGAGAACAACTCCATTTGGCTCACTAACTTCACACACCATCAGGCTTCCAAGCAGCTCTCAAGGAAACTCAGTTTTCACACTCTATGCTTAGTGCCCTTTGTATGGCTAGGACTGAAATGAACCTGGTAGAGCATCCCACACAAACGAATGCTCCACATGCGGGTTTCACATGCCACCAACTCCACATTCACAGGCAACTTCAGCCACAGCCATTTTCAGATAGCCCTCAATGCAAAGGCTCTAGACGCAAATATTGGTGTGAGAGCTAATTCAATCAAGGAAACACTGCATGTTGGTGAAGGGCATATTGAAGAAGGATCAGCCGAGTGGTTCTTGTGGGAGAACAACTCCATTTGGCTCACTAACTTCACACACCATCAGGCTTCCAAGCAGCTCTCAAGGAAACTCAGGTTTCACGCTCTATGTTTAGTGCCCTTTGAGTGCATTATCTAGGAATGAACCTGGTAGAGCTTGGTCAGCCACACAAATGAATGCTCCACATGCGGGTTTCACATGCCACCAACTCCACATTCACAGGCAACTTCAGCGCCACAGCCATTTTCAGATAGCCCTCAAAGCAAAGGCTCTAGACGCAAATATTGGTGTGAGAGCTAATTCAATCAAGGAAACACTGCATGTTGGTGAAGGGCATATTGAAGAAGGATCAGCCGAGTGGTTCTTGTGGGAGAACAACTCCATTTGGCTCACTAACTTCACACACCATCAGGCTTCCAAGCAGCTCTCAAGGAAACTCAGTTTTCACACTCTATGCTTAGTGCCCTTTGTATGGCTAGGACTGAAATGAACCTGGTAGAGCATCCGACACAAACGAATGCTCCACATGCGGGTTTCACATGCCACCAACTCCACATTGACAGGCAACTTCAGCCACAGCCATTTTCAGATAGCCCTCAATGCAAAGGCTCTAGACGCAAATATTGGTGTGAGAGCTAATTCAATCAAGGAAACACTGCATGTTGGTGAAGGGCATATTGAAGAAGGATCAGCCGAGTGGTTCTTGTGGGAGAACAACTCCATTTGGCTCACTAACTTCACACACCATCAGGCTTCCAAGCAGCTCTCAAGGAAACTCAGTTTTCACACTCTATGCTTAGTGCCCTTTGTATGGCTAGGACTGAAATGAACCTGGTAGAGCATCCCACACAAACGAATGCTCCACATGCGGGTTTCACATGCCACCAACTCCACATTCACAGGCAACTTCAGCGCCACAGCCGTTTTCAGATAGCCCTCAAAGCAAAGGCTCTAGACGCAAATATTGGTGTGAGAGCTAATTCAATCAAGGAAACACTGCATGTTGGTGAAGGGCATATTGAAGAAGGATCAGCCGAGTGGTTCTTGTGGGAGAACAACTCCATTTGGCTCACTAACTTCACACACCATCAGGCTTCCAAGCAGCTCTCAAGGAAACTCAGTTTTCACACTCTATGCTTAGTGCCCTTTGAGTGCATTATCTAGGAATGAACCTGGTAGAGCATCCCACACAAACGAATGCTCCACATGCGGGTTTCACATGCCACCAACTCCACATTCACAGGCAACTTCAGCCACAGCCATTTTCAGATAGCCCTCAATGCAAAGGCTCTAGACGCAAATATTGGTGTGAGAGCTAATTCAATCAAGGAAACACTGCATGTTGGTGAAGGGCATATTGAAGAAGGATCAGCCGAGTGGTTCTTGTGGGAGAACAACTCCATTTGGCTCACTAACTTCACACACCATCAGGCTTCCAAGCAGCTCTCAAGGAAACTCAGTTTTCACACTCTATGCTTAGTGCCCTTTGTATGGCTAGGACTGAAATGAACCTGGTAGAGCATCCCACACAAACGAATGCTCCACATGCGGGTTTCACATGCCACCAACTCCACATTCACAGGCAACTTCAGCCACAGCCATTTTCAGATAGCCCTCAATGCAAAGGCTCTAGACGCAAATATTGGTGTGAGAGCTAATTCAATCAAGGAAACACTGCATGTTGGTGAAGGGCATATTGAAGAAGGATCAGCCGAGTGGTTCTTGTGGGAGAACAACTCCATTTGGCTCACTAACTTCACACACCATCAAGCTTCCAAGCAGCTCTCAAGGAAACTCAGGTTTCACGCTCTATGTTTAGTGCCCTTTGAGTGCATTATGTAGGAATGAACCTGGTAGAGCTTGGTCAGCATCCCACACAAACGAATGCTCCACATGCGGGTTTCACATGCCACCAACTCCACATTGACAGGCAACTTCAGCGCCACAGCCGTTTTCAGATAGCCCTCAAAGCAAAGGCTCTAGACGCAAATATTGGTGTGAGAGCTAATTCAATCAAGGAAACACTGCATGTTGGTGAAGGGCATATTGAAGAAGGATCAGCCGAGTGGTTCTTGTGGGAGAACAACTCCATTTGGCTCACTAACTTCACACACCATCAGGCTTCCAAGCAGCTCTCAAGGAAACTCAGTTTTCACACTCTATGCTTAGTGCCCTTTGTATGGCTAGGACTGAAATGAACCTGGTAGAGCATCCGACACAAACGAATGCTCCACATGCGGGTTTCACATGCCACCAACTCCACATTGACAGGCAACTTCAGCCACAGCCATTTTCAGATAGCCCTCAATGCAAAGGCTCTAGACGCAAATATTGGTGTGAGAGCTAATTCAATCAAGGAAACACTGCATGTTGGTGAAGGGCATATTGAAGAAGGATCAGCCGAGTGGTTCTTGTGGGAGAACAACTCCATTTGGCTCACTAACTTCACACACCATCAGGCTTCCAAGCAGCTCTCAAGGAAACTCAGTTTTCACACTCTATGCTTAGTGCCCTTTGTATGGCTAGGACTGAAATGAACCTGGTAGAGCATCCCACACAAACGAATGCTCCACATGCGGGTTTCACATGCCACCAACTCCACATTCACAGGCAACTTCAGCGCCACAGCCGTTTTCAGATAGCCCTCAAAGCAAAGGCTCTAGACGCAAATATTGGTGTGAGAGCTAATTCAATCAAGGAAACACTGCATGTTGGTGAAGGGCATATTGAAGAAGGATCAGCCGAGTGGTTCTTGTGGGAGAACAACTCCATTTAGCTCACTAACTTCACACACCATCAGGCTTCCAAGCAGCTCTCAAGGAAACTCAGTTTTCACACTCTATGCTTAGTGCCCTTTGAGTGCATTATCTAGGAATGAACCTGGTAGAGCATCCCACACAAACGAATGCTCCACATGCGGGTTTCACATGCCACCAACTCCACATTGACAGGCAACTTCAGCGCCACAGCCATTTTCAGATAGCCCTCAATGCAAAGGCTCTAGACGCAAATATTGGTGTGAGAGCTAATTCAATCAAGGAAACACTGCATGTTGGTGAAGGGCATATTGAAGAAGGATCAGCCGAGTGGTTCTTGTGGGAGAACAACTCCATTTGGCTCACTAACTTCACACACCATCAGGCTTCCAAGCAGCTCTCAAGGAAACTCAGTTTTCACACTCTATGCTTAGTGCCCTTTGTATGGCTAGGACTGAAATGAACCTGGTAGAGCATCCCACACAAACGAATGCTCCACATGCGGGTTTCACATGCCACCAACTCCACATTCGCAGGCAACTTCAGCGCCACAGCCGTTTTCAGATAGCCCTCAAAGCAAAGGCTCTAGACGCAAATATTGGTGTGAGAGCTAATTCAATCAAGGAAACACTGCATGTTGGTGAAGGGCATATTGAAGAAGGATCAGCCGAGTGGTTCTTGTGGGAGAACAACTCCATTTGGCTCACTAACTTCACACACCATCAGGCTTCCAAGCAGCTCTCAAGGAAACTCAGTTTTCACACTCTATGCTTAGTGCCCTTTGTATGGCTAGGACTGAAATGAACCTGGTAGAGCATCCCACACAAACGAATGCTCCACATGCGGGTTTCACATGCCACCAACTCCACATTCACAGGCAACTTCAGCGCCACAGCCGTTTTCAGATAGCCCTCAAAGCAAAGGCTCTAGACGCAAATATTGGTGTGAGAGCTAATTCAATCAAGGAAACACTGCATGTTGGTGAAGGGCATATTGAAGAAGGATCAGCCGAGTGGTTCTTGTGGGAGAACAACTCCATTTGGCTCACTAACTTCACACACCATCAGGCTTCCAAGCAGCTCTCAAGGAAACTCAGTTTTCACACTCTATGCTTAGTGCCCTTTGTATGGCTAGGACTGAAATGAACCTGGTAGAGCATCCCACACAAACGAATGCTCCACATGCGGGTTTCACATGCCACCAACTCCACATTCACAGGCAACTTCAGCCACAGCCATTTTCAGATAGCCCTCAATGCAAAGGCTCTAGACGCAAATATTGGTGTGAGAGCTAATTCAATCAAGGAAACACTGCATGTTGGTGAAGGGCATATTGAAGAAGGATCAGCCGAGTGGTTCTTGTGGGAGAACAACTCCATTTGGCTCACTAACTTCACACACCATCAAGCTTCCAAGCAGCTCTCAAGGAAACTCAGGTTTCACGCTCTATGTTTAGTGCCCTTTGAGTGCATTATGTAGGAATGAACCTGGTAGAGCTTGGTCAGCATCCCACACAAACGAATGCTCCACATGCGGGTTTCACATGCCACCAACTCCACATTGACAGGCAACTTCAGCGCCACAGCCGTTTTCAGATAGCCCTCAAAGCAAAGGCTCTAGACGCAAATATTGGTGTGAGAGCTAATTCAATCAAGGAAACACTGCATGTTGGTGAAGGGCATATTGAAGAAGGATCAGCCGAGTGGTTCTTGTGGGAGAACAACTCCATTTGGCTCACTAACTTCACACACCATCAGGCTTCCAAGCAGCTCTCAAGGAAACTCAGTTTTCACACTCTATGCTTAGTGCCCTTTGTATGGCTAGGACTGAAATGAACCTGGTAGAGCATCCGACACAAACGAATGCTCCACATGCGGGTTTCACATGCCACCAACTCCACATTGACAGGCAACTTCAACCACAGCCATTTTCAGATAGCCCTCAATGCAAAGGCTCTAGACGCAAATATTGGTGTGAGAGCTAATTCAATCAAGGAAACACTGCATGTTGGTGAAGGGCATATTGAAGAAGGATCAGCCGAGTGGTTCTTGTGGGAGAACAACTCCATTTGGCTCACTAACTTCACACACCATCAGGCTTCCAAGCAGCTCTCAAGGAAACTCAGTTTTCACACTCTATGCTTAGTGCCCTTTGTATGGCTAGGACTGAAATGAACCTGGTAGAGCATCCCACACAAACGAATGCTCCACATGCGGGTTTCACATGCCACCAACTCCACATTCACAGGCAACTTCAGCGCCACAGCCGTTTTCAGATAGCCCTCAAAGCAAAGGCTCTAGACGCAAATATTGGTGTGAGAGCTAATTCAATCAAGGAAACACTGCATGTTGGTGAAGGTCATATTGAAGAAGGATCAGCCGAGTGGTTCTTGTGGGAGAACAACTCCATTTAGCTCACTAACTTCACACACCATCAGGCTTCCAAGCAGCTCTCAAGGAAACTCAGTTTTCACACTCTATGCTTAGTGCCCTTTGAGTGCATTATCTAGGAATGAACCTGGTAGAGCTTGGTCAGCCACACAAACGAATGCTCCACATGCGGGTTTCACATGCCACCAACTCCACATTGACAGGCAACTTCAGCGCCACAGCCATTTTCAGATAGCCCTCAATGCAAAGGCTCTAGACGCAAATATTGGTGTGAGAGCTAATTCAATCAAGGAAACACTGCATGTTGGTGAAGGGCATATTGAAGAAGGATCAGCCGAGTGGTTCTTGTGGGAGAACAACTCCATTTGGCTCACTAACTTCACACACCATCAGGCTTCCAAGCAGCTCTCAAGGAAACTCAGTTTTCACACTCTATGCTTAGTGCCCTTTGTATGGCTAGGACTGAAATGAACCTGGTAGAGCATCCCACACAAACGAATGCTCCACATGCGGGTTTCACATGCCACCAACTCCACATTCGCAGGCAACTTCAGCGCCACAGCCGTTTTCAGATAGCCCTCAAAGCAAAGGCTCTAGACGCAAATATTGGTGTGAGAGCTAATTCAATCAAGGAAACACTGCATGTTGGTGAAGGGCATATTGAAGAAGGATCAGCCGAGTGGTTCTTGTGGGAGAACAACTCCATTTGGCTCACTAACTTCACACACCATCAGGCTTCCAAGCAGCTCTCAAGGAAACTCAGTTTTCACACTCTATGCTTAGTGCCCTTTGTATGGCTAGGACTGAAATGAACCTGGTAGAGCATCCCACACAAACGAATGCTCCACATGCGGGTTTCACATGCCACCAACTCCACATTCACAGGCAACTTCAGCGCCACAGCCGTTTTCAGATAGCCCTCAATGCAAAGGCTCTAGACGCAAATATTGGTGTGAGAGCTAATTCAATCAAGGAAACACTGCATGTTGGTGAAGGGCATATTGAAGAAGGATCAGCCGAGTGGTTCTTGTGGGAGAACAACTCCATTTGGCTCACTAACTTCACACACCATCAGGCTTCCAAGCAGCTCTCAAGGAAACTCAGGTTTCACGCTCTATGTTTAGTGCCCTTTGAGTGCATTATCTAGGAATGAACCTGGTAGAGCTTGGTCAGCCACACAAACGAATGCTCCACATGTGGGTTTCACATGCCACCAACTCCACATTCACAGGCAACTTCAGCGCCACAGCCGTTTTCAGATAGCCCTCAAAGCAAAGGCTCTAGACGCAAATATTGGTGTGAGAGCTAATTCAATCAAGGAAACACTGCATGTTGGTGAAGGGCATATTGAAGAAGGATCAGCCGAGTGGTTCTTGTGGGAGAACAACTCCATTTGGCTCACTAACTTCACACACCATCAGGCTTCCAAGCAGCTCTCAAGGAAACTCAGTTTTCACACTCTATGCTTAGTGCCCTTTGAGTGCCTAGGACTGAAAAGAAGCTTGGTGAGCATCCCACATAAACGAATGCTCCACATGCGGGTTTCACATGCCACCAACTCCACATTCACAGGCAACTTCAGCGCCACAGCCGTTTTCAGATAGCCCTCAATGCAAAGGCTCTAGACGCAAATATTGGTGTGAGAGCTAATTCAATCAAGGAAACACTGCATGTTGGTGAAGGGCATATTGAAGAAGGATCAGCCGAGTGGTTCTTGTGGGAGAACAACTCCATTTGGCTCCCTAACTTCACACACCATCAGGCTTCCAAGCAGCTCTCAAGGAAACTCAGTTTTCACACTCTATGCTTAGTGCCCTTTGAGTGCATTATCTAGGAATGAACCTGGTAGAGCATCCCACACAAACGAATGCTCCACATGCGGGTTTCACATGCCACCAACTCCACATTCACAGGCAACTTCAGCGCCACAGCCGTTTTCAGATAGCCCTCAAAGCAAAGGCTCTAGACGCAAATATTGGTGTGAGAGCTAATTCAATCAAGGAAACACTGCATGTTGGTGAAGGGCATATTGAAGAAGGATCAGCCGAGTGGTTCTTGTGGGAGAACAACTCCATTTGGCTCACTAACTTCACACACCATCAGGCTTCCAAGCAGCTCTCAAGGAAACTCAGTTTTCACACTCTATGCTTAGTGCCCTTTGTATGGCTAGGACTGAAATGAACCTGGTAGAGCATCCCACACAAACGAATGCTCCACATGCGGGTTTCACATGCCACCAACTCCACATTCACAGGCAACTTCAGCGCCACAGCCGTTTTCAGATAGCCCTCAATGCAAAGGCTCTAGACGCAAATATTGGTGTGAGAGCTAATTCAATCAAGGAAACACTGCATGTTGGTGAAGGGCATATTGAAGAAGGATCAGCCGAGTGGTTCTTGTGGGAGAGCAACTCCATTTGGCTCACTAACTTCACACACCATCAGGCTTCCAAGCAGCTCTCAAGGAAACTCAGTTTTCACACTCTATGCTTAGTGCCCTTTGAATGCATTATCTAGGAATGAACCTGGTAGAGCATCCCACACAAACGAATGCTCCACATGCGGGTTTCACATGCCACCAACTCCACATTCACAGGCAACTTCATCGCCACAGCCGTTTTCAGATAGCCCTCAATGCAAAGGCTCTAGACGCAAATATTGGTGTGAGAGCTAATTCAATCAAGGAAACACTGCATGTTGGTGAAGGGCATATTGAAGAAGGATCAGCCGAGTGGTTCTTGTGGGAGAACAACTCCATTTGGCTCACTAACTTCACACACCATCAGGCTTCCAAGCAGCTCTCAAGGAAACTCAGTTTTCACACTCTATGCTTAGTGCCCTTTGTATGGCTAGGACTGAAATGAACCTGGTAGAGCATCCCACACAAACGAATGCTCCACATGCGGGTTTCACATGCCACCAACTCCACATTCACAGGCAACTTCAGCGCCACAGCCGTTTTCAGATAACCCTCAATGCAAAGGCTCTAGACGCAAATATTGGTGTGAGAGCTAATTCAATCAAGGAAACACTGCATGTTGGTGAAGGGCATATTGAAGAAGGATCAGCCGAGTGGTTCTTGTGGGAGAACAACTCCATTTGGCTCACTAACTTCACACACCATCAGGCTTCCAAGCAGCTCTCAAGGAAACTCAGTTTTCACACTCTATGCTTAGTGCCCTTTGTATGGCTAGGACTGAAATGAACCTGGTAGAGCATCCCACACAAACGAATGCTCCACATGCGGGTTTCACATGCCACCAACTCCACATTCACAGGCAACTTCAGCGCCACAGCCGTTTTCAGATAGCCCTCAATGCAAAGGCTCTAGACGCAAATATTGGTGTGAGAGCTAATTCAATCAAGGAAACACTGCATGTTGGTGAAGGGCATATTGAAGAAGGATCAGCCGAGTGGTTCTTGTGGGAGAACAACTCCATTTGGCTCACTAACTTCACACACCATCAGGCTTCCAAGCAGCTCTCAAGGAAACTCAGGTTTCACGCTCTATGTTTAGTGCCCTTTGAGTGCATTATCTAGGAATGAACCTGGTAGAGCTTGGTCAGCCACACAAACGAATGCTCCACATGCGGGTTTCACATGCCACCAACTCCACATTCACAGGCAACTTCAGCGCCACAGCCGTTTTCAGATAGCCCTCAATGCAAAGGCTCTAGACGCAAATATTGGTGTGAGAGCTAATTCAATCAAGGAAACACTGCATGTTGGTGAAGGGCATATTGAAGAAGGATCAGCCGAGTGGTTCTTGTGGGAGAACAACTCCATTTGGCTCACTAACTTCACACACCATCAGGCTTCCAAGCAGCTCTCAAGGAAACTCAGTTTTCACACTCTATGCTTAGTGCCCTTTGAGTGCCTAGGACTGAAAAGAAGCTTGGTGAGCATCCCACATAAACGAATGCTCCACATGCGGGTTTCACATGCCACCAACTCCACATTCACAGGCAACTTCAGCGCCACAGCCGTTTTCAGATAGCCCTCAATGCAAAGGCTCTAGACGCAAATATTGGTGTGAGAGCTAATTCAATCAAGGAAACACTGCATGTTGGTGAAGGGCATATTGAAGAAGGATCAGCCGAGTGGTTCTTGTGGGAGAACAACTCCATTTGGCTCACTAACTTCACACACCATCAGGCTTCCAAGCAGCTCTCAAGGAAACTCAGTTTTCACACTCTATGCTTAGTGCCCTTTGTATGGCTAGGACTGAAATGAACCTGGTAGAGCATCCCACACAAACGAATGCTCCACATGCGGGTTTCACATGCCACCAACTCCACATTCACAGGCAACTTCAGCGCCACAGCCGTTTTCAGATAGCCCTCAATGCAAAGGCTCTAGACGCAAATATTGGTGTGAGAGCTAATTCAATCAAGGAAACACTGCATGTTGGTGAAGGGCATATTGAAGAAGGATCAGCCGAGTGGTTCTTGTGGGAGAACAACTCCATTTGGCTCACTAACTTCACACACCATCAGGCTTCCAAGCAGCTCTCAAGGAAACTCAGTTTTCACACTCTATGCTTAGTGCCCTTTGAATGCATTATCTAGGAATGAACCTGGTAGAGCATCCCACACAAACGAATGCTCCACATGCGGGTTTCACATGCCACCAACTCCACATTCACAGTCAACTTCAGCGCCACAGCCGTTTTCAGATAGCCCTCAATGCAAAGGCTCTAGACGCAAATATTGGTGTGAGAGCTAATTCAATCAAGGAAACACTGCATGTTGGTGAAGGGCATATTGAAGAAGGATCAGCCGAGTGGTTCTTGTGGGAGAACAACTCCATTTGGCTCACTAACTTCACACACCATCAGGCTTCCAAGCAGCTCTCAAGGAAACTCAGGTTTCACGCTCTATGTTTAGTGCCCTTTGAGTGCATTATCTAGGAATGAACCTGGTAGAGCTTGGTCAGCCACACAAACGAATGCTCCACATGCGGGTTTCACATGCCACCAACTCCACATTCACAGGCAACTTCAGCGCCACAGCCGTTTTCAGATAGCCCTCAAAGCAAAGGCTCTAGACGCAAATATTGGTGTGAGAGCTAATTAAATCAAGGAAACACTGCATGTTGGTGAAGGGCATATTGAAGAAGGATCAGCCGAGTGGTTCTTGTGGGAGAACAACTCCATTTGGCTCACTAACTTCACACACCATCAGGCTTCCAAGCAGCTCTCAAGGAAACTCAGTTTTCACACTCTATGCTTAGTGCCCTTTGAGTGCATTATCAAGGAATGAACCTGGTAGAGCATCCCACACAAACGAATGCTCCACATGCGGGTTTCACATGCCACCAACTCCACATTCACAGGCAACTTCAGCGCCACAGCCGTTTTCAGATAGCCCTCAAAGCAAAGGCTCTAGACGCAAATATTGGTGTGAGAGCTAATTCAATCAAGGAAACACTGCATGTTGGTGAAGGGCATATTGAAGAAGGATCAGCCGAGTGGTTCTTGTGGGAGAACAACTCCATTTGGCTCACTAACTTCACACACCATCAGGCTTCCAAGCAGCTCTCAAGGAAACTCAGTTTTCACACTCTATGCTTAGTGCCCTTTGAGTGCCTAGGACTGAAAAGAAGCTTGGTGAGCATCCCACATAAACGAATGCTCCACATGCGGGTTTCACATGCCACCAACTCCACATTCACAGGCAACTTCAGCGCCACAGCCGTTTTCAGATAGCCCTCAATGCAAAGGCTCTAGACGCAAATATTGGTGTGAGAGCTAATTCAATCAAGGAAACACTGCATGTTGGTGAAGGGCATATTGAAGAAGGATCAGCCGAGTGGTTCTTGTGGGAGAACAACTCCATTTGGCTCACTAACTTCACACACCATCAGGCTTCCAAGCAGCTCTCAAGGAAACTCAGTTTTCACACTCTATGCTTAGTGCCCTTTGTATGGCTAGGACTGAAATGAACCTGGTAGAGCATCCCACACAAACGAATGCTCCACATGCGGGTTTCACATGCCACCAACTCCACATTCACAGGCAACTTCAGCGCCACAGCCGTTTTCAGATAACCCTCAATGCAAAGGCTCTAGACGCAAATATTGGTGTGAGAGCTAATTCAATCAAGGAAACACTGCATGTTGGTGAAGGGCATATTGAAGAAGGATCAGCCGAGTGGTTCTTGTGGGAGAACAACTCCATTTGGCTCACTAACTTCACACACCATCAGGCTTCCAAGCAGCTCTCAAGGAAACTCAGTTTTCACACTCTATGCTTAGTGCCCTTTGAGTTCCTAGGACTGAAAAGAAGCTTGGTGAGCATCCCACATAAACGAATGCTCCACATGCCGGTTTCACATGCCACCAACTCCACATTGACAGGCAACTTCAGCGCCACAGCCGTTTTCAGATAGCCCTCAATGCAAAGGCTCTAGACGCAAATATTGGTGTGAGAGCTAATTCAATCAAGGAAACACTGCATGTTGGTGAATGGCATATTGAAGAAGGATCAGCCGAGTGGTTCTTGTGGGAGAACAACTCCATTTGGCTCACTAACTTCACACACCATCAGGCTTCCAAGCAGCTCTCAAGGAAACTCAGTTTTCACACTCTATGCTTAGTGCCCTTTGTATGGCTAGGACTGAAATGAACCTGGTAGAGCATCCCACACAAACGAATGCTCCACATGCGGGTTTCACATGCCACCAACTCCACATTGACAGGCAACTTCAGCGCCACAGCCGTTTTCAGATAGCCCTCAATGCAAAGGCTCTAGACGCAAATATTGGTGTGAGAGCTAATTCAATCAAGGAAACACTGCATGTTGGTGAAGGGCATATTGAAGAAGGATCAGCCGAGTGGTTCTTGTGGGAGAACAACTCCATTTGGCTCACTAACTTCACACACCATCAGGCTTCCAAGCAGCTCTCAAGGAAACTCAGTTTTCACACTCTATGCTTAGTGCCCTTTGTATGGCTAGGACTGAAATGAACCTGGTAGAGCATCCCACACAAACGAATGCTCCACATGCGGGTTTCACATGCCACCAACTCCACATTGACAGGCAACTTCAGCGCCACAGCCGTTTTCAGATAGCCCTCAATGCAAAGGCTCTAGACGCAAATATTGGTGTGAGAGCTAATTCAATCAAGGAAACACTGCATGTTGGTGAAGGGCATATTGAAGAAGGATCAGCCGAGTGGTTCTTGTGGGAGAACAACTCCATTTGGCTCACTAACTTCACACACCATCAGGCTTCCAAGCAGCTCTCAAGGAAACTCAGTTTTCACACTCTATGCTTAGTGCCCTTTGAGTGCATTATCTAGGAATGAACCTGGTAGAGCATCCCACACAAAGGAATGCTCCACATGCGAGTTTCACATGCCACCAACTCCACATTCACAGGCAACTTCAGCGCCACAGCCGTTTTCAGATAGCCCTCAAAGCAAAGGCTCTAGACGCAAATATTGGTGTGAGAGCTAATTCAATCAAGGAAACACTGCATGTTGGTGAAGGGCATATTGAAGAAGGATCAGCCGAGTGGTTCTTGTGGGAGAACAACTCCATTTGGCTGACTAACTTCACACACCATCAGGCTTCCAAGCAGCTCTCAAGGAAACTCAGTTTTCACACTCTATGCTTAGTGCCCTTTGTATGGCTAGGACTGAAATGAACCTGGTAGAGCATCCCACACAAACGAATGCTCCACATGCGGGTTTCACATGCCACCAACTCCACATTCACAGGCAACTTCAGCGCCACAGCCGTTTTCAGATAGCCCTCAATGCAAAGGCTCTAGACGCAAATATTGGTGTGAGAGCTAATTCAATCAAGGAAACACTGCATGTTGGTGAAGGGCATATTGAAGAAGGATCAGCCGAGTGGTTCTTGTGGGAGAACAACTCCATTTGGCTCACTAACTTCACACACCATCAGGCTTCCAAGCAGCTCTCAAGGAAACTCAGTTTTCACACTCTATGCTTAGTGCCCTTTGTATGGCTAGGACTGAAATGAACCTGGTAGAGCATCCCACACAAACGAATGCTCCACATGCGGGTTTCACATGCCACCAACTCCACATTCACAGGCAACTTCAGCGCCACAGCCGTTTTCAGATAGCCCTCAATGCAAAGGCTCTAGACGCAAATATTGGTGTGAGAGCTAATTCAATCAAGGAAACACTGCATGTTGGTGAAGGGCATATTGAAGAAGGATCAGCCGAGTGGTTCTTGTGGGAGAACAACTCCATTTGGCTCACTAACTTCACACACCATCAGGCTTCCAAGCAGCTCTCAAGGAAACTCAGTTTTCACACTCTATGCTTAGTGCCCTTTGAGTGCATTATCTAGGAATGAACCTGGTAGAGCATCCCACACAAAGGAATGCTCCACATGCGAGTTTCACATGCCACCAACTCCACATTCACAGGCAACTTCAGCGCCACAGCCGTTTTCAGATAGCCCTCAAAGCAAAGGCTCTAGACGCAAATATTGGTGTGAGAGCTAATTCAATCAAGGAAACACTGCATGTTGGTGAAGGGCATATTGAAGAAGAATCAGCCGAGTGGTTCTTGTGGGAGAACAACTCCATTTGGCTCACTAACTTCACACACCATCAGGCTTCCAAGCAGCTCTCAAGGAAACTCAGTTTTCACACTCTATGCTTAGTGCCCTTAGTATGGCTAGGACTGAAATGAACCTGGTAGAGCATCCCACACAAACGAATGCTCCACATGCGGGTTTCACATGCCACCAACTCCACATTCACAGGCAACTTCAGCGCCACAGCCATTTTCAGATAGCCCTCAATGCAAAGGCTCTAGACGCAAATATTGGTGTGAGAGCTAATTCAATCAAGGAAACACTGCATGTTGGTGAAGGGCATATTGAAGAAGGATCAGCCGAGTGGTTCTTGTGGGAGAACAACTCCATTTGGCTCACTAACTTCACACACCATCAGGCTTCCAAGCAGCTCTCAAGGAAACTCAGGTTTCACGCTCTATGTTTAGTGCCCTTTGAGTGCATTATCTAGGAATGAACCTGGTAGAGCTTGGTCAGCCACACAAACGAATGCTCCACATGCGGGTTTCACATGCCACCAACTCCACATTCACAGGCAACTTCAGCGCCACAGCCGTTTTCAGATAGCCCTCAATGCAAAGGCTCTAGACGCAAATATTGGTGTGAGAGCTAATTCAATCAAGGAAACACTGCATGTTGGTGAAGGGCATATTGAAGAAGGATCAGCCGAGTGGTTCTTGTGGGAGAACAACTCCATTTGGCTCACTAACTTCACACACCATCAGGCTTCCAAGCAGCTCTCAAGGAAACTCAGTTTTCAAACTCTATGCTTTGTGCCCTTTGAGTGCCTAGGACTGAAATGAACCTGGTAGAGCATCCCACACAAACGAATGCTCCACATGCGGGTTTCACATGCCACCAACTCCACATTCACAGGCAACTTCAGCGCCACAGCCATTTTCAGATAGCCCTCAATGCAAAGGCTCTAGACGCAAATATTGGTGTGAGAGCTAATTCAATCAAGGAAACACTGCGTGTTTGTGAAGGGCATATTGAAGAAGGATCAGCCGAGTGGTTCTTGTGGGAGAACAACTCCATTTGGCTCACTAACTTCAGACACCATCAGGCTTCCAAGCAGCTCTCAAGGAAACTCAGGTTTCACGCTCTATGTTTAGTGCCCTTTGAGTGCATTATCTAGGAATGAACCTGGTAGAGCTTGGTCAGCCACACAAACGAATGCTCCACATGCGGGTTTCACATGCCACCAACTCCACATTCACAGGCAACTTCAGCGCCACAGCCATTTTCAGATAGCCCTCAAAGCAAAGGCTCTAGACGCAAATATTGGTGTGAGAGCTAATTCAATCAAGGAAACACTGCATGTTGGTGAAGGGCATATTGAAGAAGGATCAGCCGAGTGGTTCTTGTGGGAGAACAACTCCATTTGGCTCACTAACTTCACACACCATCAGGCTTCCAAGCAGCTCTCAAGGAAACTCAGTTTTCACACTCTATGCTTAGTGCCCTTTGTAAGGCTAGGACTGAAATGAACCTGGTAGAGCATCCCACACAAACGAATGCTCCACATGCGGGTTTCACATGCCACCAACTCCACATTCACAGGCAACTTCAGCGCCACAGCCGTTTTCAGATAGCCCTCAAAGCAAAGGCTCTAGACGCAAATATTGGTGTGAGAGCTAATTCAATCAAGGAAACACTGCATGTTGGTGAAGGGCATATTGAAGAAGGATCAGCCGAGTGGTTCTTGTGGGAGAACAACTCCATTTGGCTCACTAACTTCACACACCATCAGGCTTCCAAGCAGCTCTCAAGGAAACTCAGTTTTCACACTCTATGCTTAGCGCCCTTTGTATGGCTAGGACTGAAATGAACCTGGTAGAGCATCCCACACAAATGAATGCTCCACATGCGGGTTTCACATGCCACCAACTCCACATTCACAGGCAACTTCAGCGCCACAGCCGTTTTCAGATAGCCCTCAAAGCAAAGGCTCTAGACGCAAATATTGGTGTGAGAGCTAATTCAATCAAGGAAACACTGCGTGTTGGTGAAGGGCATATTGAAGAAGGATCAGCCGAGTGGTTCTTGTGGGAGAACAACTCCATTTGGCTCACTAACTTCACACACCATCAGGCTTCCAAGCAGCTCTCAAGGAAACTCAGTTTTCACGCTCTATGCTTAGTGCCCTTTGAGTGCATTATCTAGGAATGAACCTGGTAGAGCTTGGTCAGCCACACAAACGAATGCTCCACATGCGGGTTTCACATGCCACCAACTCCACATTCACATGCAACTTCAGCACCACAGCCGTTTTCAGATAGCCCTCAATGCAAAGGCTCTAGACGCAAATATTGGTGTGAGAGCTAATTAAATCAAGGAAACACTGCATGTTGGTGAAGGGCATATTGAAGAAGGATCAGCCGAGTGGTTCTTGTGGGAGAACAACTCCATTTGGCTCACTAACTTCACACACCATCAGGCTTCCAAGCAGCTCTCAAGGAAACTCAGTTTTCACACTCTATGCTTAGTGCCCTTTGAGTGCCTAGGACTGAAATGAACCTGGTAGAGCATCCCACACAAACGAATGCTCCACATGCGGGTTTCACATGCCACCAACTCCACATTCACAGGCAACTTCAGCGCCACAGCCGTTTTCAGATAGCCCTCAATGCAAAGGCTCTAGACGCAAATATTGGTGTGAGAGCTAATTCAATCAAGGAAACACTGCATGTTGGTGAAGGGCATATTGAAGAAGGATCAGCCGAGTGGTTCTTGTGGGAGAACAACTCCATTTGGCTCACTAACTTCACACACCATCAGGCTTCCAAGCAGCTCTCAAGGAAACTCAGTTTTCACACTCTATGCTTAGTGCCCTTTGAGTGCATCATCTAGGAATGAACCTGGTAGAGCATCCCACACAAACGAATGCTCCACATGCGGGTTTCACATGCAACCAACTCCACATTCACAGGCAACTTCAGCACCACAGCCGTTTTCAGATAGCCCTCAATGCAAAGGCTCTAGACGCAAATATTGGTGTGAGAGCTAATTCAATCAAGGAAACACTGCATGTTGGTGAAGGGCATATTGAAGAAGGATCAGCCGAGTGGTTCTTGTGGGAGAACAACTCCATTTGGCTCACTAACTTCACACACCATCAGGCTTCCAAGCAGCTCTCAAGGAAACTCAGTTTTCACACTCTATGCTTAGTGCCCTTTGAGTGCATCATCTAGGAATGAACCTGGTAGAGCATCCCACACAAACGAATGCTCCACATGCGGGTTTCACATGCCACCAACTCCACATTGACAGGCAACTTCAGCGCCACAGCCGTTTTCAGATAGCCCTCAATGCAAAGGCTCTAGACGCAAATATTGGTGTGAGAGCTAATTCAATCAAGGAAACACTGCATGTTGGTGAAGGGCATATTGAAGAAGGATCAGCCGAGTGGTTCTTGTGGGAGAACAACTCCATTTGGCTCACTAACTTCACACACCATCAGGCTTCCAAGCAGCTCTCAAGGAAACTCAGTTTTCACACTCTATGCTTAGTGCCCTTTGAGTACCTAGGACTGAAATGAAGCTTAGTGAGCATGCCACACAAACGAATGCTCCACATGCGGGTTTCACATGCAACCAACTCCACATTCACAGGCAACTTCAGCGCCACAGCCGTTTTCAGATAGCCCTCAATGCAAAGGCTCTAGACGCAAATATTGGTGTGAGAGCTAATTCAATCAAGGAAACACTGCATGTTGGTGAAGGGCATATTGAAGAAGGATCAGCCGAGTGGTTCTTGTGGGAGAACAACTCCATTTGGCTCACTAACTTCACACACCATCAGGCTTCCAAGCAGCTCTCAAGGAAACTCAGTTTTCACACTCTATGCTTAGTGCCCTTTGAGTGCATCATCTAGGAATGAACCTGGTAGAGCATCCCACACAAACGAATGCTCCACATGCGGGTTTCACATGCCACCAACTCCACATTCACAGGCAACTTCAGCGCCACAGCCGTTTTCAGATAGCCCTCAATGCAAAGGCTCTAGACGCAAATATTGGTGTGAGAGCTAATTCAATCAAGGAAACACTGCATGTTGGTGAAGGGCATATTGAAGAAGGATCAGCCGAGTGGTTCTTGTGGGAGAACAACTCCATTTGGCTCACTAACTTCACACACCATCAGGCTTCCAAGCAGCTCTCAAGGAAACTCAGTTTTCACACTCTATGCTTAGTGCCCTTTGAGTACCTAGGACTGAAATGAAGCTTAGTGAGCATGCCACACAAACGAATGCTCCACATGCGGGTTTCACATGCAACCAACTCCACATTCACAGGCAACTTCAGCACCACAGCCGTTTTCAGATAGCCCTCAATGCAAAGGCTCTAGACGCAAATATTGGTGTGAGAGCTAATTCAATCAAGGAAACACTGCATGTTGGTGAAGGGCATATTGAAGAAGGATCAGCCGAGTGGTTCTTGTGGGAGAACAACTCCATTTGGCTCACTAACTTCACACACCATCAGGCTTCCAAGCAGCTCTCAAGGAAACTCAGTTTTCACACTCTATGCTTAGTGCCCTTTGAGTACCTAGGACTGAAATGAAGCTTAGTGAGCATGCCACACAAACGAATGCTCCACATGCGGGTTTCACATGCAACCAACTCCACATTCACAGGCAACTTCAGCGCCACAGCCGTTTTCAGATAGCCCTCAATGCAAAGGCTCTAGACGCAAATATTGGTGTGAGAGCTAATTCAATCAAGGAAACACTGCATGTTGGTGAAGGGCATATTGAAGAAGGATCAGCCGAGTGGTTCTTGTGGGAGAACAACTCCATTTGGCTCACTAACTTCACACACCATCAGGCTTCCAAGCAGCTCTCAAGGAAACTCAGTTTTCACACTCTATGCTTAGTGCCCTTTGAGTGCATCATCTAGGAATGAACCTGGTAGAGCATCCCACACAAACGAATGCTCCACATGCGGGTTTCACATGCCACCAACTCCACATTCACAGGCAACTTCAGCGCCACAGCCGTTTTCAGATAGCCCTCAAAGCAAAGGCTCTAGACGCAAATATTGGTGTGAGAGCTAATTCAATCAAGGAAACACTGCATGTTGGTGAAGGGCATATTGAAGAAGGATCAGCCGAGTGGTTCTTGTGGGAGAACAACTCCATTTGGCTCACTAACTTCACACACCATCAGGCTTCCAAGCAGCTCTCAAGGAAACTCAGTTTTCACACTCTATGCTTAGTGCCCTTTGTATGGCTAGGACTGAAATGAACCTGGTAGAGCATCCCACACAAACGAATGCTCCACATGCGGGTTTCACATGCCACCAACTCCACATTCACAGGCAACTTCAGCGCCACAGCCGTTTTCAGATAGCCCTCAATGCAAAGGCTCTAGACGCAAATATTGGTGTGAGAGCTAATTCAATCAAGGAAACACTGCATGTTGGTGAAGGGCATATTGAAGAAGGATCAGCCGAGTGGTTCTTGTGGGAGAACAACTCCATTTGGCTCACTAACTTCACACACCATCAGGCTTCCAAGCAGCTCTCAAGGAAACTCAGTTTTCACACTCTATGCTTAGTGCCCTTTGAGTACCTAGGACTGAAATGAATCTTAGTGAGCATGCCACACAAACGAATGCTCCACATGCGGGTTTCACATGCAACCAACTCCACATTCACAGGCAACTTCAGCACCACAGCCGTTTTCAGATAGCCCTCAATGCAAAGGCTCTAGACGCAAATATTGTTGTGAGAGCTAATTCAATCAAGGAAACACTGCATGTTGGTGAAGGGCATATTGAAGAAGGATCAGCCGAGTGGTTCTTGTGGGAGAACAACTCCATTTGGCTCACTAACTTCACACACCATCAGGCTTCCAAGCAGCTCTCAAGGAAACTCAGTTTTCACACTCTATGCTTAGTGCCCTTTGAGTGCATCATCTAGGAATGAACCTGGTAGAGCATCCCACACAAACGAATGCTCCACATGCGGGTTTCACATGCCACCAACTCCACATTCACAGGCAACTTCAGCGCCACAGCCGTTTTCAGATAGCCCTCAATGCAAAGGCTCTAGACGCAAATATTGGTGTGAGAGCTAATTCAATCAAGGAAACACTGCATGTTGGTGAAGGGCATATTGAAGAAGGATCAGCCGAGTGGTTCTTGTGGGAGAACAACTCCATTTGGCTCACTAACTTCACACACCATCAGGCTTCCAAGCAGCTCTCAAGGAAACTCAGTTTTCAAACTCTATGCTTTGTGCCCTTTGAGTGCCTAGGACTGAAATGAAGCTTGGAGAGCATCCCACATAAACGAATGCTCCACATGCGGGTTTCACATGCCACCAACTCCACATTCACATTCAACTTCAGCGCCACAGCCGTTTTCAGATAGCCCTCAAAGCAAAGGCTCTAGACGCAAATATTGGTGTGAGAGCTAATTCAATCAAGGAAACACTGCATGTTGATGAAGGGCATATTGAAGAAGGATCAGCCGAGTGGTTCTTGTGGGAGAACAACTCCATTTGGCTCACTAACTTCACACACCATCAGGCTTCCAAGCAGCTCTCAAGGAAACTCAGTTTTCACACTCTATGCTTAGTGCCCTTTGAGTGCATTATCTAGGAATGAACCTGGTAGAGCATCCCACACAAACGAATGCTCCACATGCGGGTTTCACATGCCACCAACTCCACATTCACAGGCAACTTCAGCGCCACAGCCGTTTTCAGATAGCCCTCAAAGCAAAGGCTCTAGACGCAAATATTGGTGTGAGAGCTAATTCAATCAAGGAAACACTGCATGTTGGTGAAGGGCATATTGAAGAAGGATCAGCCGAGTGGTTCTTGTGGGAGAACAACTCCATTTGGCTGACTAACTTCACACACCATCAGGCTTCCAAGCAGCTCTCAAGGAAACTCAGTTTTCACACTCTATGCTTAGTGCCCTTTGTATGGCTAGGACTGAAATGAACCTGGTAGAGCATCCCACACAAACGAATGCTCCACATGCGGGTTTCACATGCCACCAACTCCACATTCACAGGCAACTTCAGCGCCACAGCCGTTTTCAGATAGCCCTCAAAGCAAAGGCTCTAGACGCAAATATTGGTGTGAGAGCTAATTCAATCAAGGAAACACTGCCTGTTGGTGAAGGGCATATTGAAGAAGAATCAGCCGAGTGGTTCTTGTGGGAGGACAACTCCATTTGGCTCACTAACTTCACACACCATCAGGCTTCCAAGCAGCTCTCAAGGAAACTCAGTTTTCACACTCTATGCTTAGTGCCCTTTGTGTGCCTAGGACTGAAATGAAGCTTGGTCAGCATCCCACACAAACGAATGCTCCACATGAGGGTTTCACATGCCACCAACTCCACATTGACAGGCAACTTCAGCGCCACTGCCGTTTTCAGATAGCCCTCAAAGCAAAGGCTCTAGACGCAAATATTGGTGTGAGAGCTAATTCAATCAAGGAAACACTGCATGTTGGTGAAGGGCATATTGAAGAAGGATCAGCCGAGTGGTTCTTGTGGGAGAACAACTCCATTTGGCTCACTAACTTCACACACCATCAGGCTTCCAAGCAGCTCTCAAGGAAACTCAATTTTCACACTCTATTCTTAGTGCCCTTTGAGTGCATTATCTAGGAATGAACCTGGTAGAGCATCCCACACAAACGAATGCTCCACATGCGGGTTTCACATGCCACCAACTCCACATTCACAGGCAACTTCAGCGCCACAGCCGTTTTCAGATAGCCCTCAATGCAAAGGCTCTAGACGCAAATATTGGTGTGAGAGCTAATTCAATCAAGGAAACACTGCATGTTGGTGAAGGGCATATTGAAGAAGGATCAGCCGAGTGGTTCTTGTGGGAGAACAACTCCATTTGGCTCACTAACTTCACACACCATCAGGCTTCCAAGCAGCTCTCAAGGAAACTCAGTTTTCACACTCTATGCTTAGTGCCCTTTGAGTGCATTATCTAGGAATGAACCTGGTAGAGCATCCCACACAAACGAATGCTCCACATGCGGGTTTCACATGCCACCAACTCCACATTCACAGGCAACTTCAGCGCCACAGCCGTTTTCAGATAGCCCTCAATGCAAAGGCTCTAGACGCAAATATTGGTGTGAGAGCTAATTCAATCAAGGAAACACTGCCTGTTGGTGAAGGGCATATTGAAGAAGGATCAGCCGACTGGTTCTTGTGGGAGAACAACTCCATTTGGCTCACTAACTTCACACACCATCAGGCTTCCAAGCAGCTCTCAAGGAAACTCAGTTTTCACACTCTATGCTTAGTGCCCTTAGTATGGCTAGGACTGAAATGAACCTGGTAGAGCATCCCACACAAACGAATGCTCCACATGCGGGTTTCACATGCCACCAACTCCACATTCACAAGCAACTTCAGCGCCACAGCCATTTTCAGATAGCCCTCAATGCAAAGGCTCTAGACGCAAATATTGGTGTGAGAGCTAATTCAATCAAGGAAACACTGCATGTTGGTGAAGGGCATATTGAAGAAGGATCAGCCGAGTGGTTCTTGTGGGAGAACAACTCCATTTGGCTCACTAACTTCACACACCATCAGGCTTCCAAGCAGCTCTCAAGGAAACTCAGGTTTCACACTCTATGCTTAGTGCCCTTTGAGTGCATTATCTAGGAATGAACCTGGTAGAGCTTGGTCAGCCACACAAACGAATGCTCCACATGCGGGTTTCACATGCCACCAACTCCACATTCACAGGCAACTTCAGCGCCACAGCCGTTTTCAGATAGCCCTCAATGCAAAGGCTCTAGACGCAAATATTGGTGTGAGAGCTAATTCAATCAAGGAAACACTGCATGTTGGTGAAGGGCATATTGAAGAAGGATCAGCCGAGTGGTTCTTGTGGGAGAACAACTCCATTTGGCTCACTAACTTCACACACCATCAGGCTTCCAAGCAGCTCTCAAGGAAACTCAGTTTTCACACTCTATGCTTAGTGCCCTTTGTATGGCTAGGACTGAAATGAACCTGGTAGAGCATCCCACACAAACGAATGCTCCACATGCGGGTTTCACATGCCACCAACTCCACATTCACAGGCAACTTCAGCGCCACAGCCGTTTTCAGATAGCCCTCAATGCAAAGGCTCTAGACGCAAATATTGGTGTGAGAGCTAATTCAATCAAGGAAACACTGCATGTTGGTGAAGGGCATATTGAAGAAGGATCAGCCGAGTGGTTCTTGTGGGAGAACAACTCCATTTGGCTCACTAACTTCACACACCATCAGGCTTCCAAGCAGCTCTCAAGGAAACTCAGTTTTCACACTCTATGCTTAGTGCCCTTTGAGTGCATTATCTAGGAATGAACCTGGTAGAGCATCCCACACAAACGAATGCTCCACATGCGGGTTTCACATGCCACCAACTCCACATTCACAGGCAACTTCAGCGCCACAGCCGTTTTCAGATAGCCCTCAATGCAAAGGCTCTAGACGCAAATATTGGTGTGAGAGCTAATTCAATCAAGGAAACACTGCATGTTGGTGAAGGGCATATTGAAGAAGGATCAGCCGAGTGGTTCTTGTGGGAGAACAACTCCATTTGGCTCACTAACTTCACACACCATCAGGCTTCCAAGCAGCTCTCAAGGAAACTCAGTTTTCACACTCTATGCTTAGTGCCCTTTGTATGGCTAGGACTGAAATGAACCTGGTAGAGCATCCCACACAAACGAATGCTCCACATGCGGGTTTCACATGCCACCAACTCCACATTCACAGGCAACTTCAGCGCCACAGCCGTTTTCAGATAGCAATCAATGCAAAGGCTCTAGACGCAAATATTGGTGTGAGAGCTAATTCAATCAAGGAAACACTGCATGTTGGTGAAGGGCATATTGAAGAAGGATCAGCCGAGTGGTTCTTGTGGGAGAACAACTCCATTTGGCTCACTAACTTCACACACCATCAGGCTTCCAAGCAGCTCTCAAGGAAACTCAGTTTTCACACTCTATGCTTAGTGCCCTTTGAGTGCATTATCTAGGAATGAACCTGGTAGAGCATCCCACACAAACGAATGCTCCACATGCGGGTTTCACATGCCACCAACTCCACATTCACAGGCAACTTCAGCGCCACAGCCGTTTTCAGATAGCCCTCAAAGCAAAGGCTCTAGACGCAAATATTGGTGTGAGAGCTAATTCAATCAAGGAAACACTGCATGTTGGTGAAGGGCATATTGAAGAAGGATCAGCCGAGTGGTTCTTGTGGGAGAACAACTCCATTTGGCTCACTAACTTCACACACCATCAGGCTTCCAAGCAGCTCTCAAGGAAACTCAGTTTTCACACTCTATGCTTAGTGCCCTTAGTATGGCTAGGACTGAAATGAACCTGGTAGAGCATCCCACACAAACGAATGCTCCACATGCGGGTTTCACATGCCACCAACTCCACATTCACAAGCAACTTCAGCGCCACAGCCGTTTTCAGATAGCCCTCAATGCAAAGGCTCTAGACGCAAATATTGGTGTGAGAGCTAATTCAATCAAGGAAACACTGCGTGTTTGTGAAGGGCATATTGAAGAAGGATCAGCCGAGTGGTTCTTGTGGGAGAACAACTCCATTTGGCTCACTAACTTCACACACCATCAGGCTTCCAAGCAGCTCTCAAGGAAACTCAGGTTTCACGCTCTATGTTTAGTGCCCTTTGAGTGCATTATCTAGGAATGAACCTGGTAGAGCTTGGTCAGCCACACAAACAAATGCTCCACATGCGGGTTTCACATGCCACCAACTCCACATTCACAGGAAACTTCAGCGCCACAGCCGTTTTCAGATAGCCCTCAATGCAAAGGCTCTAGACGCAAATATTGGTGTGAGAGCTAATTCAATCAAGGAAACACTGCATGTTGGTGAAGGGCATATTGAAGAAGGATCAGCCGAGTGGTTCTTGTGGGAGAACAACTCCATTTGGCTCACTAACTTCACACACCATCAGGCTTCCAAGCAGCTCTCAAGGAAACTTAGTTTTCACACTCTATGCTTAGTGCCCTTTGAGTGCCTAGGACTGAAAAGAAGCTTGGTGAGCATCCCACATAAACGAATGCTCCACATGCGGGTTTCACATGCCACCAACTCCACATTCACAGGCAACTTCAGCGCCACAGCCATTTTCAGATAGCCCTCAATGCAAAGGCTCTAGACGCAAATATTGGTGTGAGAGCTAATTCAATCAAGGAAACACTGCATGTTGGTGAAGGGCATATTGAAGAAGGATCAGCCGAGTGGTTCTTGTGGGAGAACAACTCCATTTGGCTCACTAACTTCACACTCCATCAGGCTTCCAAGCAGCTCTCAAGGAAACTTAGTTTTCACACTCTTTGCTTATTGCCCTTTGTATGGCTAGGACTGAAATGAACCTGGTAGAGCATCCCACACAAACGAATGCTCCACATGCGGGTTTCACATGCCACCAACTCCACATTCACAGGCAACTTCAGCGCCACAGCCGTTTTCAGATAGCCCTCAATGCAAAGGCTCTAGACGCAAATATTGGTGTGAGAGCTAATTCAATCAAGGAAACACTGCATGTTGGTGAAGGGCATATTGAAGAAGGATCAGCCGAGTGGTTCTTGTGGGAGAACAACTCCATTTGGCTCACTAACTTCACACACCATCAGGCTTCCAAGCAGCTCTCAAGGAAACTCAGTTTTCACACTCTATGCTTAGTGCCCTTTGAGTGCATTATCTAGGAATGAACCTGGTAGAGCATCCCACACAAACGAATGCTCCACATGCGGGTTTCACATGCCACCAACTCCACATTCACAGGCAACTTCAGCGCCACAGCCGTTTTCAGATAGCCCTCAAAGCAAAGGCTCTAGACGCAAATATTGGTGTGAGAGCTAATTCAATCAAGGAAACACTGCATGTTGGTGAAGGGCATATTGAAGAAGGATCAGCCGAGTGGTTCTTGTGGGAGAACAACTCCATTTGGCTCACTAACTTCACACACCATCAGGCTTCCAAGCAGCTCTCAAGGAAACTCAGTTTTCACACTCTATGCTTAGTGCCCTTAGTATGGCTAGGACTGAAATGAACCTGGTAGAGCATCCCACACAAACGAATGCTCCACATGCGGGTTTCACATGCCACCAACTCCACATTCACAAGCAACTTCAGCGCCACAGCCATTTTCAGATAGCCCTCAATGCAAAGGCTCTAGACGCAAATATTGGTGTGAGAGCTAATTCAATCAAGGAAACACTGCGTGTTGGTGAAGGGCATATTGAAGAAGGATCAGCCGAGTGGTTCTTGTGGGAGAACAACTCCATTTGGCTCACTAACTTCACACACCATCAGGCTTCCAAGCAGCTCTCAAGGAAACTCAGGTTTCACGCTCTATGTTTAGTGCCCTTTGAGTGCATTATCTAGGAATGAACCTGGTAGAGCTTGGTCAGCCACACAAACGAATGCTCCACATGCGGGTTTCACATGCCACCAACTCCACATTCACAGGCAACTTCAGCGCCACAGCCGTTTTCAGATAGCCCTCAATGCAAAGGCTCTAGACGCAAATATTGGTGTGAGAGCTAATTCAATCAAGGAAACACTGCATGTTGGTGAAGGGCATATTGAAGAAGGATCAGCCGAGTGGTTCTTGTGGGAGAACAACTCCATTTGGCTCACTAACTTCACACACCATCAGGCTTCCAAGCAGCTCTCAAGGAAACTCAGTTTTCACACTCTATGCTTAGTGCCCTTTGTATGGCTAGGACTGAAATGAACCTGGTAGAGCATCCCACACAAACGAATGCTCCACATGCGGGTTTCACATGCCACCAACTCCACATTCACAGGCAACTTCAGCGCCACAGCCGTTTTCAGATAGCCCTCAATGCAAAGGCTCTAGACGCAAATATTGGTGTGAGAGCTAATTCAATCAAGGAAACACTGCATGTTGGTGAAGGGCATATTGAAGAAGGATCAGCCGAGTGGTTCTTGTGGGAGAACAACTCCATTTGGCTCACTAACTTCACACACCATCAGGCTTCCAAGCAGCTCTCAAGGAAACTCAGTTTTCACACTCTATGCTTAGTGCCCTTTGTATAGCTAGGACTGAAATGAACCTGGTAGAGCATCCCACACAAACGAATGCTCCACATGCGGGTTTCACATGCCACCAACTCCACATTCACAAGCAACTTCAGCGCCACAGCCATTTTCAGATAGCCCTCAATGCAAAGGCTCTAGACGCAAATATTGGTGTGAGAGCTAATTCAATCAAGGAAACACTGCATGTTGGTGAAGGGCATACTGAAGAAGGATCAGCCGAGTGGTTCTTGTGGGAGAACAACTCCATTTGGCTCACTAACTTCACACACCATCAGGCTTCCAAGCAGCTCTCAAGGAAACTCAGTTTTCACACTCTATGCTTAGTGCCCTTAGTATGGCTAGGACTGAAATGAACCTGGTAGAGCATCCCACACAAACGAATGCTCCACATGCGGGTTTCACATGCCACCAACTCCACATTCACAGGCAACTTCAGCGCCACAGCCACTTTCAGATAGCCCTCAATGCAAAGGCTCTAGATGCAAATATTGGTGTGAGAGCTAATTCAATCAAGGAAACACTGCGTGTTTGTGAAGGGCATATTGAAGAAGGATCAGCTGAGTGGTTCTTGTGGGAGAACAACTCCATTTGGCTCACTAACTTCACACACCATCAGGCTTCCAAGCAGCTCTCAAGGAAACTCAGGTTTCATGCTCTATGTTTAGTGCCCTTTGAGTGCATTATCTAGGAATGAACCTGGTAGAGCTTGGTCAGCCAACAAACGAATGCTCCACATGCGGGTTTCACATGCCACCAACTCCACATTCACAGGCAACTTCATCGCCACAGCCGTTTTCAGATAGCCCTCAATACAAAGGCTCTAGACACAAATATTGGTGTGAGAGCTAATTCAATCAAGGAAACACTGCATGTTGGTGAAGGGCATATTGAAGAAGGATCAGCCGAGTGGTTCTTGTGGGAGAACAACTCCATTTGGCTCACTAACTTCACACACCATCAGGCTTCCAAGCAGCTCTCAAGGAAACTCAGTTTTCACACTCTATGCTTAGTGCCCTTTGAGTGCATTATCTAGGAATGAACCTGGTAGAGCATCCCACACAAACGAATGCTCCACATGCGGGTTTCACATGCCACCAACTCCACATTCACAGGCAACTTCATCGCCACAGCCGTTTTCAGATAGCCCTCAATGCAAAGGCTCTAGACGCAAATATTGGTGTGAGAGCTAATTCAATCAAGGAAACACTGCATGTTGGTGAAGGGCATATTGAAGAAGGATCAGCCGAGTGGTTCTTGTGGGAGAACAACTCCATTTGGCTCACTAACTTCACACACCATCAGGCTTCCAAGCAGCTCTCAAGGAAACTCAGTTTTCACACTCTATGCTTAGTGCCCTTTGAGTGCATTATCTAGGAATGAACCTGGTAGAGCATCCCACACAAACGAATGCTCCACATGCGGGTTTCACATGCCACCAACTCCACATTCACAGGCAACTTCAGCGCCACAGCCATTTTCAGATAGCCCTCAATGCAAAGGCTCTAGACGCAAATATTGGTGTGAGAGCTAGTTCAATCAAGGAAACACTGCATGTTGGTGAAGGGCATATTGAAGAAGGATCAGCCGAGTGGTTCTTGTGGGAGAACAACTCCATTTGGCTCACTAACTTCACACACCATCAGGCTTCCAAGCAGCTCTCAAGGAAACTCAGTTTTCACACTCTATGCTTAGTGCCCTTTGTATGGCTAGGACTGAAATGAACCTGGTAGAGCATCCCACACAAACGAATGCTCCACATGCGGGTTTCACATGCCACCAACTCCACATTCACAGGCAACTTCAGCGCCACAGCCGTTTTCAGATAACCCTCAAAGCAAAGGCTCTAGACGCAAATATTGGTGTGAGAGCTAATTCAATCAAGGAAACACTGCATGTTGGTGAAGGGCATATTGAAGAAGGATCAGCCGAGTGGTTCTTGTGGGAGAACAACTCCATTTGGCTCACTAACTTCACACACCATCAGGCTTCCAAGCAGCTCTCAAGGAAACTCAGTTTTCACACTCTATGCTTAGTGCCCTTAGTATGGCTAGGACTGAAATGTTTCTGGTAGAGCATCCCACACAAACGAGTGCTCCACATGCGGGTTTCACATGCCACCAACTCCACATTCACAGGCAACTTCAGCGCCACAGCCATTTTCAGATAGCCCTCAATGCAAAGGCTCTAGAAGCAAATATTGGTGTGAGAGCTAATTCAATCAAGGAAACACTGCATGTTGGTGAAGGGCATATTGAAGAAGGATCAGCCGAGTGGTTCTTGTGGGAGAACAACTCCATTTGGCTCACTAACTTCAGACACCATCAGGCTTCCAAGCAGCTCTCAAGGAAACTCAGGTTTCACGCTCTATGTTTAGTGCCCTTTGAGTGCATTATCTAGGAATGAACCTGGTAGAGCTTGGTCAGCCAACAAACGAATGCTCCACATGCGGGTTTCACATGCCACCAACTCCACATTCACAGGCAACTTCATCGCCACAGCCGTTTTCAGATAGCCCTCAATGCAAAGGCTCTAGACACAAATATTGGTGTGAGAGCTAATTCAATCAAGAAAACACTGCATGTTGGTGAAGGGCATATTGAAGAAGGATCAGCCGAGTGGTTCTTGTGGGAGAACAACTCCATTTGGCTCACTAACTTCACACACCATCAGGCTTCCAAGCAGCTCTCAAGGAAAATCAGTTTTCACACTCTATGCTTAGTGCCCTTTGTATGGCTAGGACTGAAATGAACCTGGTAGAGCATCCCACACAAACGAATGCTCCACATGCGGGTTTCACATGCCACCAACTCCACATTCACAGGCAACCTCAGCGCCACAGCCGTTTTCAGATAGCCCTCAATGCAAAGGCTCTAGACGCAAATATTGGTGTGAGAGCTAATTCAATCAAGGAAACACTGCATGTTGGTGAAGGGCATATTGAAGAAGGATCAGCCGAGTGGTTCTTGTGGGAGAACAACTCCATTTGGCTCACTAACTTCACACACCATCAGGCTTCCAAGCAGCTCTCAAGGAAACTCAGTTTTCACACTCTATGTTTACTGCCCTTTGTATGGCTAGGACTGAAATGAACCTGGTAGAGCATCCCACACAAACAAACGAATGCTCCACATGCGAGTTTCACATGCCACCAACTCCACATTCACAGGCAACATCAGCGCCACAGCCGTTTTCAGATAGCCCTCAATGCAAAGGCTCTAGACGCAAATATTGGTGTGAGAGCTAATTCAATCAAGGAAACACTGCATGTTGGTGAAGGGCATATTGAAGAAGGATCAGCCGAGTGGTTCTTGTGGGAGAACAACTCCATTTGGCTCACTAACTTCATACACCATCAGGCTTCCAAGCAGCTCTCAAGGAAACTCAGTTTTCACACTCTATGCTTAGTTCCCTTAGTATGGCTAGGAGTGAAATGAACCTGGTAGAGCATCCCACACAAACGAATGCTCCACATGCCGGTTTCACATGCCACCAACTCCACATTCACAGGCAACTTCAGGGCCACAGCCATTTTCAGATAGCCCTCAATGCAAAGGCTCTAGACGCAAATATTGGTGTGAGAGCTAATTCAATCAAGGAAACACTGCGTGTTGGTGAAGGGCATATTGAAGAAGGATCAGCTGAGTGGTCCTTGTTGGAGAACAACTCCATTTGGCTCACTAACTTCACACACCATCAGGCTTCCAAGCAGCTCTCAAGGAAACTCAGGTTTCATGCTCTATGTTTAGTGCCCTTTGCGTGCATTATCTAGGAATGAACCTGGTAGAGCTTGGTCAGCCAACAAACGAATGCTCCACATGCGGGTTTCACATGCCACCAACTCCACATTCACAGGCAACTTCAGCGCCACAGCCGTTTTCAGATAGCCCTCAATGCAAAGGCTCTAGACACAAATATTGGTGTGAGAGCTAATTCAATCAAGGAAACACTGCATGTTGGTGAAGGGCATATTGAAGAAGGATCAGCCGAGTGGTTCTTGTGGGAGAACAACTCCATTTGGCTCACTAACTTCACACACCATCAGGCTTCCAAGCAGCTCTCAAGGAAACTCAGTTTTCACACTCTATGTTTAGTGCCTTTGTATGGCTAGGACTGAAATGAACCTGGTAGAGCATCCCACACAAACGAATGCTCCACATGCGGGTTTCACATGCCACCAACTCCACATTCACAGGCAACTTCAGCGCCACAGCCGTTTTCAGATAGCCCTCAATGCAAAGGCTCTAGACGCAAATATTGGTGTGAGAGCTAATTCAATCAAGGAAACACTGCATGTTGGTGAAGGGCATATTGAAGAAGGATCAGCCGAGTGGTTCTTGTGGGAGAACAACTCCATTTGGCTCACTAACTTCACACACCATCAGGCTTCCAAGCAGCTCTCAAGGAAACTCAGTTTTCACACTCTATGCTTAGTGTCCTTTGAGTGCATTATCTAGGAATGAACCTGGTAGAGCATCCCACACAAACGAATGCTCCACATGCGGGTTTCACATGCCACCAACTCCACATTCACAGGCAACTTCAGCGCCACAGCCGTTTTCAGATAGCCCTCAATGCAAAGGCTCTAGACGCAAATATTGGTGTGAGAGCTAATTCAATCAAGGAAACACTGCATGTTGGTGAAGGGCATATTGAAGAAGGATCAGCCGAGTGGTTCTTGTGGGAGAACAACTCCATTTGGCTCACTAACTTCACACACCATCAGGCTTCCAAGCAGCTCTCAAGGAAACTCAGTTTTCACACTCTAGGCTTAGTGCCCTTTGTATGGCTAGGACTGAAATGAACCTGGTAGAGCATCCCACACAAACAAACGAATGCTCCACATGCGAGTTTCACATGCCACCAACTCCACATTCACAGGCAACATCAGCGCCACAGCCGTTTTCAGATAGCCCTCAATGCAAAGGCTCTAGACGCAAATATTGGTGTGAGAGCTAATTCAATCAAGGAAACACTGCATGTTGGTGAAGGGCATATTGAAGAAGGATCAGCCGAGTGGTTCTTGTGGGAGAACAACTCCATTTGGCTCACTAACTTCATACACCATCAGGCTTCCAAGCAGCTCTCAAGGAAACTCAGTTTTCACACTCTATGCTTAGTTCCCTTAGTATGGCTAGGAGTGAAATGAACCTGGTAGAGCATCCCACACAAACGAATGCTCCACATGCGGGTTTCACATGCCACCAACTCCACATTCACAGGCAACTTCATCGCCACAGCCGTTTTCAGATAGCCCTCAATACAAAGGCTCTAGACACAAATATTGGTGTGAGAGCTAATTCAATCAAGGAAACACTGCGTGTTGGTGAAGGGCATATTGAAGAAGGATCAGCCGAGTGGTTCTTGTGGGAGAACAACTCCATTTGGCTCACTAACTTCACACACCATCAGGCTTCCAAGCAGCTCTCAAGGAAACTCAGGTTTCATGCTCTATGTTTAGTGCCCTTTGCGTGCATTATCTAGGAATGAACCTGGTAGAGCTTGGTCAGCCAACAAACGAATGCTCCACATGCGGGTTTCACATGCCACCAACTCCACATTCACAGGCAACTTCAGCGCCACAGCCGTTTTCAGATAGCCCTCAATGCAAAGGCTCTAGACACAAATATTGGTGTGAGAGCTAATTCAATCAAGGAAACACTGCATGTTGGTGAAGGGCATATTGAAGAAGGATCAGCCGAGTGGTTCTTGTGGGAGAACAACTCCATTTGGTTCACTAACTTCACACACCATCAGGCTTCCAAGCAGCTCTCAAGGAAACTCAGTTTTCACACTCTATGTTTAGTGCCCTTTGTATGGCTAGGACTGAAATGAACCTGGTAGAGCATCCCACACAAACGAATGCTCCACATGCGGGTTTCACATGCCACCAACTCCACATTCACAGGCAACTTCAGCGCCACAGCCGTTTTCAGATAGCCCTCAATGCAAAGGCTCTAGACGCAAATATTGGTGTGAGAGCTAATTCAATCAAGGAAACACTGCATGTTGGTGAAGGGCATATTGAAGAAGGATCAGCCGAGTGGTTCTTGTGGGAGAACAACTCCATTTGGCTCACTAACTTCACACACCATCAGGCTTCCAAGCAGCTCTCAAGGAAACTCAGTTTTCACACTCTATGCTTAGTGCCCTTTGAGTGCATTATCTAGGAATGAACCTGGTAGAGCATCCCACACAAACGAATGCTCCACATGCCGGTTTCACATGCCACCAACTCCACATTCACAGGCAACTTCAGCGCCACAGCCGTTTTCAGATAGCCCTCAATGCAAAGGCTCTAGACGCAAATATTGGTGTGAGAGCTAATTCAATCAAGGAAACACTGCATGTTGGTGAAGGGCATATTGAAGAAGGATCAGCCGAGTGGTTCTTGTGGGAGAACAACTCCATTTGGCTCACTAACTTCATACACCATCAGGCTTCCAAGCAGCTCTCAAGGAAACTCAGTTTTCACACTCTATGCTTAGTTCCCTTAGTATGGCTAGGAGTGAAATGAACCTGGTAGAGCATCCCACACAAACGAATGCTCCACATGCGGGTTTCACATGCCACCAACTCCACATTCACAGGCAACTTCATCGCCACAGCCGTTTTCAGATAGCCCTCAATACAAAGGCTCTAGACACAAATATTGGTGTGAGAGCTAATTCAATCAAGGAAACACTGCGTGTTGGTGAAGGGCATATTGAAGAAGGATCAGCCGAGTGGTTCTTGTGGGAGAACAACTCCATTTGGCTCACTAACTTCACACACCATCAGGCTTCCAAGCAGCTCTCAAGGAAACTCAGGTTTCATGCTCTATGTTTAGTGCCCTTTGCGTGCATTATCTAGGAATGAACCTGGTAGAGCTTGGTCAGCCAACAAACGAATGCTCCACATGCGGGTTTCACATGCCACCAACTCCACATTCACAGGCAACTTCAGCGCCACAGCCGTTTTCAGATAGCCCTCAATGCAAAGGCTCTAGACACAAATATTGGTGTGAGAGCTAATTCAATCAAGGAAACACTGCATGTTGGTGAAGGGCATATTGAAGAAGGATCAGCCGAGTGGTTCTTGTGGGAGAACAACTCCATTTGGCTCACTAACTTCACACACCATCAGGCTTCCAAGCAGCTCTCAAGGAAACTCAGTTTTCACACTCTATGTTTAGTGCCCTTTGTATGGCTAGGACTGAAATGAACCTGGTAGAGCATCCCACACAAACGAATGCTCCACATGCGGGTTTCACATGCCACCAACTCCACATTCACAGGCAACTTCAGCGCCACAGCCGTTTTCAGATAGCCCTCAATGCAAAGGCTCTAGACGCAAATATTGGTGTGAGAGCTAATTCAATCAAGGAAACACTGCATGTTGGTGAAGGGCATATTGAAGAAGGATCAGCCGAGTGGTTCTTGTGGGAGAACAACTCCATTTGGCTCACTAACTTCACACACCATCAGGCTTCCAAGCAGCTCTCAAGGAAACTCAGTTTTCGAGAGACTCGCAAGATGGCCGACATAGGAGGAAGATTGTGAGAGAGCTCACAGACAGAGAGGGCTAGAACGCGACAAAAGCGTAAGTGGAGCAGCATAGAACTACAGGGAGAAGAACGTGAAGTTCCCTGGACAGTGTGTAGCCAAAAAAATCCACACAACTCGGAAGAGCAACCAGGGAAAAACAAAGCAAAGGACAGGGAAGACAACTTTCCGCTCCTGACCTGCTGAGTCACCTCTGAGTGCAGACGCTGAAAGCCGCCGAACCCACCCAAAGACCGACCTGAAGATGCTGTGGCCGTGAGGACCGGAGGTGATTGCGACCCGCTGGCATCTGCTCACCCTGGTCACCAGGACTCGCCAGGACCTGCCCCGCTGCGGACACCAGGACCCTGAATCACCGGGACCCGCCGGCATCTGCCCACCCTGGTCGCCAACCCCCGGGACCTGCACCAGCCGCAGCCTCCAGGCTCCATCGCGACCCGCGCGGAGACCAGCAACGGACGCAGCAGTCGGGAGACGCACTGGCGGCCAGGATTCCCACCAGAGGAAGAGGCAGACTGCAAGAACCTGAGGTTTGAGTGAGTTGGGTGGGGACAGTGGTGGGTTGGAGGCTTCGGGAGTTGGCCCCCCAGGGGCACGGACAGAGCCTGAACACCATTGGCCTCCCCGCCCCTCCCCCCCCCCAGGCTCCAGCCTCTAGAGACACAGGGCGAGTGCCTTGAGACTGCCAAAACTGTGTCTGGGAGAAAGGCAAAAGGCACACTGGATACTCCCCTGTGCCTTTGCGGTGTGGCACTCAGCTGTGCGGTGCTATCCCACAGGAACCCAAGCACGCCTCTGGGCTGGGCAGTTCCCTGCTAGCGCAGGGGCGGTCGGTCCCCTGCAAGTGCTGGGGTGTGCGGACCTGCGCAGGAGGCGTTTCCAGAGAGCACCTGGAACACGCCCTATAGTCCCTTGCTCCGAGCCCTGTGATCCAGTAAACAGGGTGCGCGCACAGAGAGTGCCTTCACTCCCCCACGCCCTGTGGTAGCATACCTGTAGGGGACGAGCTGAGAGTGCGCTTTGAATCCTCTGGGCCCTGGAAGAGGCGCCCTGAGGTCCAGTGTTCTGGAGACGCACCAAAAGTGCCTTGAAAATTCCCACACCCTGCTACTCCACGCCTGCAGACTCCGATCTCTACAGGATAGTGCTTGGAGACCCCTCAGCACACTGGTGCCTAGGTCTCTCAAAAAAGAAACACTAACACAATGGGAAGAAATACCAGAAAAGGTAATGATCCAGATGAGAGTGCCAACACCCTACCAATAAAGGATCGAAAGCCAATGTCTATTTCGGAGATGCGAGATGAAGACATAGAAGATCTACCAGACAAGGAATTCAAAAAAATAATGTTAAAATATGTCAGAGACAATGAGAAGAATTGGGAGGACTTCAAGGAATTCAAGAACCACATAGCCTCAGAAATACAACAAATGAAAAGTAAAATCCTTGACTTAGAGCACAAAATTGAGAGCCTAACCAACAGAACAAATACAGCAGAAGAGAGGATCTCTGAAACGGAAGACACACAAAACGAACACACCCAGTTCATGAAACAGCTGGAGACAAGTCTGAACAAAGCCAATAAGACCATACAAGAAATGAAAGACAACCTCAGAAAATCAAATATTAGGATTATTGGCCTTCCTGAAGGAGCGGAAAAAGAATCAGGAATGCAAATGGTGCTCGACGAAATTATACAGGAAAACTTTCAAAACACTTGGAACATGAATCCAGCTCAAATCCAGGACGGTCAGAGGACTCCCAGCAGATATGACCCAAAGCGATCTTCACCCAGACATATGGTGCTCAAGTTCCACTCCAACGAAGACAAAGAAAGAATCCTAAGACAAGTACGAAGCAGAGAAAAGATCACATACCGGGGAAAACCAATCAGGATCACGGCTGACTTTTCTGAAGAGACCTTACAAGCAAGAAGAGAATGGACAAAGATCTTCCAAATCCTGAATCAGAACAACTGTCAACCAAGAATATTGTACCCAGCAAAGATCTCATTCGTATTTGAGAACGAAATCAAATACTTCCACAGCAAAGAGAAATTAGAAGAATATGCCAGCACAAAACCAGCTCTACAAAATCTCCTTAGAAATGCACTAATTCCAGAAAAAAAGGAGGTGAATCATAAGCAAAGATGGCAAACAGGAAGGTCTCCCCACTAAAGTCCACACAAGGAAGGGCAATAACACAGATATCAACACCCACAAAAACAAGTATGGCAGGGCAAAATCACAACCTCTCAATTTTAACTCTCAACACAAATGGCCTGAACTCACCAATCAAAAGGCATAGATTAACAGAATGGATTATCAAACAGCACCCAACTATCTGTTGCCTACAAGAGACACATCTAACCAGAAGAGATTCAAAGAAGCTGAAAGTGAAAGGTTGGAAACAGATATTTCATGCCAATGGACGAGAAAAAAAGCCTGGGGTAGCTGTCTTAATTTCAGATGATGTGGACTTCAATCTGACACACATCAAAAAGAACAGGGAAGGACATTATATATTGGTGAAGGGACTGATCCATCAGGAAGTAATTACCATTGTGAACATATATGCACCAAATTCAAACGCACCTAGCTACGTGAAGCAATTACTCACAGACTTAAGGGGAGACATAGATATGCACACAATAATAGTGGGTGATCTTAACACCCCACTAACAACTATAGACAGATCAACAAAACAAAAACTCAACAAAGAAACAACAGAACTCATACAAACAATAGAACAACTGGACTTGGTTGACATTTATAGAATTTTTTACCCTAAGGCCACAGATTATACATTTTTTTCAGCAGTACATGGCACCTTCTCCAGGATCGACCACATGATAGGACACAAAGCAAACCTAAATAACTTCAAAAAGATAGGAATCATACCATGTACCCTCTCAGACCACCACGGAATGAAGCTGGAAATCAGCAATTCAAAATGCCCCAGGAAATACAGAAACTCTTGGAGGCTGAACAATATGCTACTAAACGAACAATGGATCAGAGAAGAAATTAAAGATGAGATAAAAAAATTTATGGAAACCAATGAAAACTCTGACACAACATTCCAAAATTTGTGGGACACTGCCAAAGCAGTGCTACGGGGTAAACTCATCGCAATTGGAGCTCATGTCAAGGCCCAAGAGAGGCGCCAAATACAGGAACTAAACACACACCTCCAGGAACTGGAAAAACAACAGCAGAAGAGCCCCCCACACAATAGGAAACAAGAAATCATCAAAACAAGGGAGGAAATCAACCAGATAGAAATAAAAAAAACCATACACAAAATCAATGAATCAAAAAGCTGGTTTTTTGAGAAGATAAACAAGATAGACACTCCACTGGCCCGACTGACAAAGAAAAAACAAGAGAAGGCAAGAATTAACAGCATCAAAGATGAAAAAGGCAACATAACAACAGACACCGCATCCATTAAGGCCATAATCAGAAATTACTACAAAGCACTGTACTCCAACAAATCAGAAGATCACCAAGAAATGGAAAAGTTCTTAGACTTCTACCACTTGCCAAAACTTAGCCCAGAGGCAACAAACGACCTGAACAAACCCATAACTGAAGTAGAGATTGAATCAGTGATTAAAGACCTCCCAACAAGGAAAAGCCCAGGCCCAGATGGCTTCACTCCAGAATTCTACAAAACATTCCGAACAGAGCTGACCCCAATCCTCTACAAACTCTTCAAAACAATAGAAAAAGAGGCAACCCTTCCAAACTCATTCTATGAAGCCAACATTACCTTAATCCCAAAACCAGACAGAGAACTAACAGAGAAGGAAAACTACAGACCTATCTCTTTGATGAACATTGATGCTAAGATTCTCAACAAAATCCTAGCCAACAGAATTCAAAAACACATCAGACAGATCATTCATCCAGATCAAGTAGGATTCATCCCTGGAATGCAGGGATGGTTCAACATTCGAAAATCTATAAATGTGATACACCACATCCAAAAACTGAAAAACAAGAATCACATGATAGTATCAATAGATGCGGAAAAAGCTTTCGACAAAATCCAACATCACTTCCTACTAAAAACCCTAACCAAGGTAGGCATAGATGGAAAAATCCACAACATAATTAAAGCAATATATGAAAAACCCAACGCCAGCATCATACTGAATGGAGAAAAGCTGGAACCCTTCCCACTGAGATCTGGAACAAGACAGGGATGTCCACTTTCTCCACTACTATTCAACATAGTCCTAGAGGTACTCGCTGAGGCCATAAGACAAGAAAAAGAAATCAGAGGAATCCAAATGGGAAACGAAGAAGTCAAGCTCTCACTATACGCAGATGATATGATTCTTTATGTAGAAGAGCCAAGAGACTCAATACAGAGACTGCTAGAACTTGTACGAGAGTTTGGTAGAGTGGCAGGGTACAAAATTAATGAACAAAAATCAACAGCCATAGTGTATGCAAACAGCCCCAAGATGGAAAAAGACTTAACCAGCAAGATACCATTCAAAATAACAGAGAAAAGTATGAAATATCTGGGAATAAATCTAACCAAAAATGTAGAAGACTTATTTGAAGAAAACTACAATCTGCTTAAAAAAGAAATTGAACAAGACCTCAAAAGATGGAGTAATATCCCATGCTCCTGGATAGGTAAAATCAATATCATTAAAATGTCTATACTGCCAAAAGCAATATATACATTCAACGCAATCCCAATCAAATTGCCCAAAATATTCTTCATGGAACTGGAAACAATGATCCAAAGGTTCATCTGGAAGCACAAAAAACCACGGATAGCTAGAACTATCCTGAAGAACAGGAAGTTAGCAGGGGGAATCACAGTTCCGGACCTCTGGACATACTATAGGGCAGTGGTTATCAAAACAGCGTGGTACTGGCACAAAGATAGAGAGGAAGATCAATGGAGCAGAATAGAAACGCCAGAAGGAAACCCACACAGATACAGCCAAATAATCTTTGACAAAAAGACAAACGACAACCCAGGCAAATGGGAAGGTCTGTTCAATAAATGCTGCTGGGACAACTGGTTGATAGCCTGCAGAAACAAAAAAATAGATCCACATCTCTTACCATACACTAAGATCAGATCTAAATGGATAACAGATCTAAACCTACATCCAGAAACCTTCAAACTTTTGGAAGAAAATGTTGGAAACACACTGGAACACTTAGGGGTAGGCCCTCACTTCCTAAAAAAGACTCCAGATGCAGTAGAAATCAAGACCAAAATAAACAATTGGGACCTCATCAAACTAAGAAGCTTCTGTACAGCTAGAGAAACAATCAACAAAGTGAAAAGGCAACCCACAGAATGGGAGAAGATCTTCGCACACGACATAGGTGATAGAGGGCTAATATCCAGAATATACAAAGAGCTACAAAACAACCAAAATGTCAAAACAAACAAGCCACTCAAGAAATGGGCACGGGAAATGGGCAGACACTTCACAAAGGAACAAACCCAAATGGCAAATAAACATATGAAAAAATGCTCAAGTTCCCTGGCAATAAGGGAAATCCAAATTAAAACATCAATGAGGTACCACCTAACGCCAGTAAGACTGGCCCACATGAATAAAAGCACCAACGACACTTGTTGGCGAGGTTGCGGGGAAAAGGGAACCCTACTCCACTGCTGGTGGGGCTGCAGGCTGGTACAGCCTCTATGGAAATCAGTATGGAGAATATTGAAACAACTCAAATTCAACATACCGTATGATCCAGCAATAGCACTCCTAGGAATATATCCAGAACACTTGTTCTATGAGAAACCAACATGTACTCCTATGTTCATAGCAGCACAATCAGTAATTGCAAAAACATGGAAACAACCAAAATGCCCATCAAAAGAGGATTGGATAAGAAAGCTATGGTTCATCTACTCCATGGAATACTACTCAGCTATTAAAAAAAACAAAATGCAGTTCTTTGTGGCCAAATGGGCCAAACTGGAAACCATAATGCTAAGGGAAATGAGCCAATCCCAAAAGGTTAAATACCACATGTTTGCCTTAATTTAAGATGATATGATGTTATGTATAACATGTTATGTTTTGAATGTTATATGTTGTGTATAAACTAAAATTGAAGTATAGGTGAGGTGGTCACAGAAGGTGGCTGGGAACCCGCATTTACTTTTAACATATTGGTTACTCATTACTATGTCAATTAATTCCATAATGATGTAAATTTTTGCTGATGGTATGTTGGAGCTTTCAATTGACTGGGATGATACTCTGCTGGCTCTGTCATCAGACCAGAGAGGGTATACCTAAGAAACCGTTGAACTTGACGGGACAATAAGATGCTGGACTCTATGTTTGGTATACGCTTGCAATGGGGAAATCTCAACTGAACTTGAGCTGTGGTTATGCAATAAGGTGGAGGAATCCACCATGGTGGGAGGGTTTGGGGAGGGGTGGGGAGAATCCAAGTATCTATGTAACTGTGTCACATAACACAATGTAATTACTGAAGTTAAATAATAAATAATCAAAAAATAATAATTATAACATACAATAAATATTTCAAGTGAAAAAAAAAAAAAAACTCAGTTTTCACACTCTATGCTTAGTGCCCTTAGTATGGCTAGGACTGAAATGAACCTGGTAGAGCATCCCACACAAACGAATGCTCCACATGCGGGTTTCACATGCCACCAACTCCACATTCACAGGCAACTTCAGCGCCACAGCCGTTTTCAGATAGCCCTCAATGCAAAGGCTCTAGACGCAAATATTGGTGTGAGAGCTAATTCAATCAAGGAAACACTGCATGTTGGTGAAGGGCATATTGAAGAAGGATCAGCCGAGTGGTTCTTGTGGGAGAACAACTCCATTTGGCTCACTAACTTCACACACCATCAGGCTTCCAAGCAGCTCTCAAGGAAACTCAGTTTTCACACTCTATGCTTAGTGCCCTTTGAGTGCATTATCTAGGAATGAACCTGGTAGAGCATCCCACACAAACGAATGCTCCACATGCGGGTTTCACATGCCACCAACTCCACATTCACAGGCAACTTCAGCGCCACAGCCGTTTTCAGATAGCCCTCAATGCAAAGGCTCTAGACGCAAATATTGGTGTGAGAGCTAATTCAATCAAGGAAACACTGCATGTTGGTGAAGGGCATATTGAAGAAGGATCAGCCGAGTGGTTCTTGTGGGAGAACAACTCCATTTGGCTCACTAACTTCACACACCATCAGGCTTCCAAGCAGCTCTCAAGGAAACTCAGTTTTCACACTCTATGCTTAGTGCCCTTTGTATGGCTAGGACTGAAATGAACTTGGTAGAGCATCCCACACAAACGAATGCTCCACATGCGGGTTTCACATGCCACCAACTCCACATTCACAGGCAACTTCAGCGCCACAGCCGTTTTCAGATAGCCCTCAATGCAAAGGCTCTAGACGCAAATATTGGTGTGAGAGCTAATTCAATCAAGGAAACACTGCATGTTGGTGAAGGGCATATTGAAGAAGGATCAGCCGAGTGGTTCTTGTGGGAGAACAACTCCATTTGGCTCACTAACTTCACACACCATCAGGCTTCCAAGCAGCTCTCAAGGAAACTTAGGTTTCACACTCTATGCTTAGTGCCCTTTGAGTGCATTATCTAGGAATGAACCTGGTAGAGCTTGGTCAGCCACACAAACGAATGCTCCACATGCGGGTTTCACATGCCACCAACTCCACATTCACAGGCAACTTCAGCGCCACAGCCGTTTTCAGATAGCCCTCAATGCAAAGGCTCTAGACGCAAATATTGGTGTGAGAGCTAATTCAATCAAGGAAACACTGCATGTTGGTGAAGGGCATATTGAAGAAGGATCAGCCGAGTGGTTCTTGTGGGAGAACAACTCCATTTGGCTCACTAACTTCACACACCATCAGGCTTCCAAGCAGCTCTCAAGGAAACTTAGGTTTCACACTCTATGCTTAGTGCCCTTTGAGTGCATTATCTAGGAATGAACCTGGTAGAGCTTGGTCAGCCACACAAACGAATGCTCCACATGCGGGTTTCACATGCCACCAACTCCACATTCACAGGCAACTTCAGCGCCACAGCCGTTTTCAGATAGCCCTCAATGCAAAGGCTCTAGACGCAAATATTGGTGTGAGAGCTAATTCAATCAAGGAAACACTGCATGTTGGTGAAGGGCATATTGAAGAAGGATCAGCCGAGTGGTTCTTGTGGGAGAACAACTCCATTTGGCTCACTAACTTCACACACCATCAGGCTTCCAAGCAGCTCTCAAGGAAACTCAGTTTTCACACTCTATGCTTAGTGCCCTTTGAGTGCATTATCTAGGAATGAACCTGGTAGAGCATCCCACACAAACGAATGCTCCACATGCGGGTTTCACATGCCACCAACTCCACATTCACAGGCAACTTCAGCGCCACAGCAGTTTTCAGATAGCCCTCAATGCAAAGGCTCTAGACGCAAATATTGGTGTGACAGCTAATTCAATCAAGGAAACACTGCATGTTGGTGAAGGGCATATTGAAGAAGGATCAGCCGAGTGGTTCTTGTGGGAGAACAACTCCATTTGGCTCACTAACTTCACACACCATCAGGCTTCCAAGCAGCTCTCAAGGAAACTCAGTTTTCACACTCTATGCTTAGTGCCCATTGTGTGCCTAGGACTGAAATGAAGCTTGGTCAGCATCCCACACAAACGAATGCTCCACATGCGGGTTTCACATGCCACCAACTCCACATTCACAGGCAACTTCAGCGCCACAGCCGTTTTCAGATAGCCCTCAAAGCAAAGGATCTAGACGCAAATATTGGTGTGAGAGCTAATTCAATCAAGGAAACACTGCATGTTGGTGAAGGGCATATTGAAGAAGGATCAGCCGAGTGGTTCTTGTGGGAGAACAACTCCATTTGGCTCACTAACTTCACACACCATCAGGCTTCCGAGCAGCTCTCAAGGAAACTCAGTTTTCACACTCTATGCTTAGTGACCTTTGTGTGCCTAGGACTGAAATGAAGCTTGGTCAACATCCCACACAAACGAATGCTCCACATGCGGGTTTCACATGCCACCAACTCCACATTCACAGGCAACTTCAGCGCCACAGCCGTTTTCAGATAGCCCTCAATGCAAAGGCTCTAGACGCAAATATTGGTGTGAGAGCTAATTCAATCAAGGAAACACTGCATGTTGGTGAAGGGCATATTGAAGAAGGATCAGCCGAGTGGTTCTTGTGGGAGAACAACTCCATTTGGCTCACTAACTTCACACACCATCAGGCTTCCAAGCAGCTCTCAAGGAAACTCAGTTTTCACACTCTATGCTTAGTGCCTTTTGAGTGCATTATCTAGGAATGAACCTGGTAGAGCATCCCACACAAACGAATGCTCCACATGCGGGTTTCACATGCCACCAACTCCACATTCACAGGCAACTTCAGCGCCACAGCCGTTTTCAGATAGCCCTCAATGCAAAGGCTCTAGACGCAAATATTGGTGTGAGAGCTAATTCAATCAAGGAAACACTGCATGTTGGTGAAGGGCATATTGAAGAAGGATCAGCCGAGTAGTTCTTGTGGGAGAACAACTCCATTTGGCTCACTAACTTCACACACCATCAGGCTTCCAAGCATCTCTCAAGGAAACTCAGTTTTCACACTCTATGCTTAGTGCCCTTTGTGTTCCTGGGACAGAAATGAAGCTTGGTCAGCATCCCACACAAACGAATGCTCCACATGCGGGTTTCACATGCCACCAACTCCACATTCACAGGCAACATCAGCGCCACAGCCGTTTTCAGATAGCCCTCAATGCAAAGGCTCTAGACGCAAATATTGGTGTGAGAGCTAATTCAATCAAGGAAACATTGCATGTTGGTGAAGGGCATATTGAAGAAGGATCAGCCGAGTGGTTCTTGTGGGAGAACAACTCCATTTGGCTCACTAACTTCACACACCATCAGGCTTCCAAGCAGCTCTCAAGGAAACTCAGTTTTCACACTCTATGCTTAGTGCCCTTTGAGTGCATTATCTAGGAAAGAACCTGGTAGAGCATCCCACACAAACGAATGCTCCACATGCGGGTTTCACATGCCACCAACTCCACATTCACAGGCAACTTCAGCGCCACTGCAGTTTTCAGATAGCCCTCAATGCAAAGGCTCTAGACGCAAATATTGGTGTGAGAGCTAATTCAATCAAGGAAACACTGCATGTTGGTGAAGGGCATATTGAAGAAGGATCAGCCGAGTGGTTCTTGTGGGAGAACAACTCCATTTGGCTCACTAACTTCACACACCATCAGGCTTCCAAGCAGCTCTCAAGGAAACTCAGTTTTCACACTCTATGCTTAGTGACCTTTGTGTGCCTAGGAGTGAAATGAAGCTTGGTCAACATCCCACACAAACGAATGCTCCACATGCGGGTTTCACATGCCACCAACTCCACATTCACAGGCAACTTCAGCGCCACAGCCGTTTTCAGATAGCCCTCAAAGCAAAGGCTCTAGACGCAAATATTGGTGTGAGAGCTAATTCAATCAAGGAAACACTGCATGTTGGTGAAGGGCATATTGAAGAAGGATCAGCCGAGTGGTTCTTGTGGGAGAACAACTCCATTTGGCTCACTAACTTCACACACCATCAGGCTTCCAAGCAGCTCTCAAGGAAACTCAGTTTTCACACTCTATGCTTAGTGCCCTTTGAGTGCATTATCTAGGAATGAACCTGGTAGAGCATCCCACACAAACGAATGCTCCACATGCGGGTTTCACATGCCATCAACTCCACATTCACAGGCAACTTCAGCGCCACAGCCGTTTTCAGATAGCCCTCAATGCAAAGGCTCTAGACGCAAATATTGGTGTGAGAGCTAATTCAATCAAGGAAACACTGCATGTTGGTGAAGGGCATATTGAAGAAGGATCAGCCGAGTGGTTCTTGTGGGAGAACAACTCCATTTGGCTCACTAACTTCACACACCATCAGGCTTCCAAGCAGCTCTCAAGGAAACTCAGTTTTCACACTCTATGCTTAGTGCCTTTTGAGTGCATTATCTAGGAATGAACCTGGTAGAGCATCCCACACAAACGAATGCTCCACATGCGGGTTTCACATGCCACCAACTCCACATTCACAGGCAACTTCAGCGCCACAGCCGTTTTCAGATAGCCCTCAATGCAAAGGCTCTAGACGCAAATATTGGTGTGAGAGCTAATTCAATGAAGGAAACACTGCATGTTGGTGAAGGGCATATTGAAGAAGGATCAGCCGAGTGGTTCTTGTGGGAGAACAACTCCATTTGGCTCACTAACTTCACACACCATCAGGCTTCCAAGCAGCTCTCAAGGAAACTCAGTTTTCACACTCTATGCTTAGTGCCCTTTGTGTTCCTGGGACAGAAATGAAGCTTGGTCAGCATCCCACACAAACGAATGCTCCACATGCGGGTTTCACATGCCACCAACTCCACATTCACAGGCAACATCAGCGCCACAGCCGTTTTCAGATAGCCCTCAAAGCAAAGGCTCTAGACACAAACATTGTTGTGAGAGCTAATTCAATCAAGGAAACACTGCATGTTGGTGAAGGGCATATTGAAGAAGGATCAGCCGAGTAGTTCTTGTGGGAGAACAACTCCATTTGGCTCACTAACTTCACACACCATCAGGCTTCCAAGCAGCTCTCAAGGAAACTCAGTTTTCACACTCTATGCTTAGTGCCCTTTGTGTTCCTGGGACAGAAATGAAGCTTGGTCAGCATCCCACACAAACGAATGCTCCACATGCGGGTTTCACATGCCACCAACTCCACATTCACAGGCAACATCAGCGCCACAGCCGTTTTCAGATAGCAATCAATGCAAAGGCTCTAGACGCAAATATTGGTGTGAGAGCTAATTCAATCAAGGAAACATTGCATGTTGGTGAAGGGCATATTGAAGAAGGATCAGCCGAGTGGTTCTTGTGGGAGAACAACTCCATTTGGCTCACTAACTTCACACACCATCAGGCTTCCAAGCAGCTCTCAAGGAAACTCAGTTTTCACACTCTATGCTTAGTGCCCTTTGAGTGCATTATCTAGGAAAGAACCTGGTAGAGCATCCCACACAAACGAATGCTCCACATGCGGGTTTCACATGCCACCAACTCCACATTCACAGGCAACTTCAGCGCCACTGCAGTTTTCAGATAGCCCTCAATGCAAAGGCTCTAGACGCAAATATTGGTGTGAGAGCTAATTCAATCAAGGAAACACTGCATGTTGGTGAAGGGCATATTGAAGAAGGATCAGCCGAGTGGTTCTTGTGGGAGAACAACTCCATTTGGCTCACTAACTTCACACACCATCAGGCTTCCAAGCAGCTCTCAAGGAAACTCAGTTTTCACACTCTATGCTTAGTGCCCTTTGAGTGCATTATCTAGGAAAGAACCTGGTAGAGCATCCCACACAAACGAATGCTCCACATGCGGGTTTCACATGCCACCAACTCCACATTCACAGGCAACTTCAGCGCCACTGCAGTTTTCAGATAGCCCTCAATGCAAAGGCTCTAGACGCAAATATTGGTGTGAGAGCTAATTCAATCAAGGAAACACTGCATGTTGGTGAAGGGCATATTGAAGAAGGATCAGCCGAGTGGTTCTTGTGGGAGAACAACTCCATTTGGCTCACTAACTTCACACACCATCAGGCTTCCAAGCAGCTCTCAAGGAAACTCAGTTTTCACACTCTATGCTTAGTGCCTTTTGAGTGCATTATCTAGGAATGAACCTGGTAGAGCATCCCACACAAACGAATGCTCCACATGCGGGTTTCACATGCCACCAACTCCACATTCACAGGCAACATCAGCGCCACAGCCGTTTTCAGATAGCCCTCAATGCAAAGGCTCTAGACGCAAATATTGGTGTGAGAGCTAATTCAATCAAGGAAACACTGCATGTTGGTGAAGGGCATATTGAAGAAGGATCAGCCGAGTAGTTCTTGTGGGAGAACAACTCCATTTGGCTCACTAACTTCACACACCATCAGGCTTCCAAGCAGCTCTCAAGGAAACTCAGTTTTCACACTCTATGCTTAGTGCCCTTTGTGTGCCTGGGACAGAAATGAAGCTTGGTCAGCATCCCACACAAACGAATGCTCCACATGCGGGTTTCACATGCCACCAACTCCACATTCACAGGCAACATCAGCGCCACAGCCGTTTTCAGATAGCAATCAATGCAAAGGCTCCAGACGCAAATATTGGTGTGAGAGCTAATTCAATCAAGGAAACATTGCATGTTGGTGAAGGGCATATTGAAGAAGGATCAGCCGAGTGGTTCTTGTGGGAGAACAACTCCATTTGGCTCACTAACTTCACACACCATCAGGCTTCCAAGCAGCTCTCAAGGAAACTCAGTTTTCACACTCTATGCTTAGTGCTCTTTGAGTGCATTATGTAGGAATGAACCTGGTAGAGCATCCCACACAAACGAATGCTCCACATGCGGGTTTCACATGCCACCAACTCCACATTCACAGGCAACTTCAGCGCCACAGCCGTTTTCAGATAGCCCTCAATGCAAAGGCTCTAGACGCAAATATTGGTGTGAGAGCTAATTCAATCAAGGAAACACTGCATGTTGGTGAAGGGCATATGGAAGAAGGATCAGCCGAGTGGTTCTTGTGGGAGAACAACTCCATTTGGCTCACTAACTTCACACACCATCAGGCTTCCAAGCAGCTCTCAAGGAAACTCAGTTTTCACACTCTATGCTTAGTGCCCTTTGAGTGCATTATCTAGGAATGAACCTGGTAGAGCATCCCACACAAACGAATGCTCCACATGCGGGTTTCACATGCCACCAACTCCACATTCACAGGCAACTTCAGCGCCACAGCTGTTTTCAGATAGCCCTCAATGCAAAGGCTCTAGACGCAAATATTGGTGTGAGAGCTAATTCAATCAAGGAAACACTGCATGTTGGTGAAGGGCATATTGAAGAAGGATCAGCCGAGTGGTTCTTGTGAGAGAACAACTCCATTTGGCTCACTAACTTCACACACCATCAGGCTTCCAAGCAGCTCTCAAGGAAACTCAGTTTTCACACTCTATGCTTAGTGCCCTTTGAGTGCATTATCTAGGAATGAACCTGGTAGAGCATCCCACACAAACGAATGCTCCACATGCGGGTTTCACATGCCACCAACTCCACATTCACAGGCAACTTCAGCGCCACAGCCGTTTTCAGATAGCCCTCAATGCAAAGGCTCTAGACGCAAATATTGGTGTGAGAGCTAATTCAATCAAGGAAACACTGCATGTTGGTGAAGGGCATATTGAAGAAGGATCAGCCGAGTGGTTCTTGTGGGAGAACAACTCCATTTGGCTCACTAACTTCACACACCATCAGGCTTCCAAGCAGCTCTCAAGGAAACTCAGTTTTCACACTCTATGCTTAGTGCCCTTTGAGGGCATTATCTAGGAATGAACCTGGTAGAGCATCCCACACAAACGAATGCTCCACATGCGGGTTTCACATGCCACCAACTCCACATTGACAGGCAACTTTAGCGCCACAGCCGTTTTCAGATAGCCCTCAATGCAAAGGCTCTAGACGCAAATATTGGTGTGAGAGCTAATTCAATCAAGGAAACACTGCATGTTGGTGAAGGGCATATTGAAGAAGGATCAGCCGAGTGGTTCTTGTGGGAGAACAACTCCATTTGGCTCACTAACTTCACACACCATCAGGCTTCCAAGCAGCTCTCAAGGAAACTCAGTTTTCACACTGTATGTTTAGTGCCCTTTGTATGGCTAGGACTGAAATGAACCTGGTAGAGCATCCCACACAAACGAATGCTCCACATGCGGGTTTCACATGCCACCAACTCCACATTGACAGGCAACTTCAGCGCCACAGCCGTTTTCAGATAGCCCTCAATGCAAAGGCTCTAGACGCAAATATTGGTGTGAGAGCTAATTCAATCAAGGAAACACTGCATGTTGGTGAAGGGCATATTGAAGAAGGATCAGCCGAGTGGTTCTTGTGGGAGAACAACTCCATTTGGCTCACTAACTTCACACACCATCAGGCTTCCAAGCAGCTCTCAAGGAAACTCAGTTTTCACACTGTATGTTTAGTGCCCTTTGTATGGCTAGGACTGAAATGAACCTGGTAGAGCATCCCACACAAACGAATGCTCCACATGCGGGTTTCACATGCCACCAACTCCACATTCACAGGCAACTTCAGCGCCACAGCCGTTTTCAGATAGCCCTCAATGCAAAGGCTCTAGACGCAAATATTGGTGTGAGAGCTAATTCAATCAAGGAAACACTGCATGTTGGTGAAGGGCATATTGAAGAAGGATCAGCCGAGTGGTTCTTGTGGGAGAACAACTCCATTTGGCTCACTAACTTCACACACCATCAGGCTTCCAAGCAGCTCTCAAGGAAACTCAGTTTTCACACTGTATGTTTAGTGCCCTTTGTATGGCTAGGACTGAAATGAACCTGGTAGAGCATCCCACACAAACGAATGCTCCACATGCGGGTTTCACATGCCACCAACTCCACATTGACAGGCAACTTCAGCGCCACAGCCGTTTTCAGATAGCCCTCAATGCAAAGGCTCTAGACGCAAATATTGGTGTGAGAGCTAATTCAATCAAGGAAACACTGCATGTTGGTGAAGGGCATATTGAAGAAGGATCAGCCGAGTGGTTCTTGTGGGAGAACAACTCCATTTGGCTCACTAACTTCACACACCATCAGGCTTCCAAGCAGCTCTCAAGGAAACTCAGTTTTCACACTCTATGCTTAGTGCCCTTTGAGTGCATTATCTAGGAATGAACCTGGTAGAGCATCCCACACAAACGAATGCTCCACATGCGGGTTTCACATGCCACCAACTCCACATTCACAGGCAACTTCAGCGCCACAGCCGTTTTCTGATAGCCCTCAATGCAAAGGCTCTAGACGCAAATATTGGTGTGAGAGCTAATTCAATCAAGGAAACACTGCATGTTGGTGAAGGGCATATTGAAGAAGGATCAACCGAGTGGTTCTTGTGGGAGAACAACTCCATTTGGCTCACTAACTTCACACACCATCAGGCTTCCAAGCAGCTCTCAAGGAAACTCAGTTTTCACACTGTATGTTTAGTGCCCTTTGTATGGCTAGGACTGAAATGAACCTGGTAGAGCATCCCACACAAACGAATGCTCCACATGCGGGTTTCACATGCCACCAACTCCACATTGACAGGCAACTTCAGCGCCACAGCCGTTTTCAGATAGCCCTCAATGCAAAGGCTCTAGACGCAAATATTGGTGTGAGAGCTAATTCAATCAAGGAAACACTGCATGTTGGTGAAGGGCATATTGAAGAAGGATCAACCGAGTGGTTCTTGTGGGAGAACAACTCCATTTGGCTCACTAACTTCACACACCATCAGGCTTCCAAGCAGCTCTCAAGGAAACTCAGTTTTCACACTCTATGCTTAGTGCCCTTTGTGTTCCTGGGACAGAAATGAAGCTTGGTCAGCATCCCACACAAACGAATGCTCCACATGCGGGTTTCACATGCCACCAACTCCACATTCACAGGCAACATCAGCGCCACAGCCGTTTTCAGATAGCAATCAATGCAAAGGCTCTAGACGCAAATATTGGTGTGAGAGCTAATTCAATCAAGGAAACATTGCATGTTGGTGAAGGGCATATTGAAGAAGGATCAGCCGAGTGGTTCTTGTGGGAGAACAACTCCATTTGGCTCACTAACTTCACACACCATCAGGCTTCCAAGCAGCTCTCAAGGTAACTCAGTTTTCACACTCTATGCTTAGTGCCCTTTGAGTGCATTATCTAGGAAAGAACCTGGTAGAGCATCCCACACAAACGAATGCTCCACATGCGGGTTTCACATGCCACCAACTCCACATTCACAGGCAACTTCAGCGCCACAGCCGTTTTCAGATAGCCCTCAATGCAAAGGCTCTAGACGCAAATATTGGTGTGAGAGCTAATTCAATCAAGGAAACACTGCATGTTGGTGAAGGGCATATTGAAGAAGGATCAGCCGAGTGGTTCTTGTGGGAGAACAACTCCATTTGGCTCACTAACTTCACACACCATCAGGCTTCCAAGCAGCTCTCAAGGAAACTCAGTTTTCACACTCTATGCTTAGTGCCTTTTGAGTGCATTATCTAGGAATGAACCTGGTAGAGCATCCCACACAAACGAATGCTCCACATGCGGGTTTCACATGCCACCAACTCCACATTCACAGGCAACTTCAGCGCCACAGCCGTTTTCAGATAGCCCTCAATGCAAAGGCTCTAGACGCAAATATTGGTGTGAGAGCTAATTCAATCAAGGAAACACTGCATGTTGGTGAAGGGCATATTGAAGAAGGATCAGCCGAGTAGTTCTTGTGGGAGAACAACTCCATTTGGCTCACTAACTTCACACACCATCAGGCTTCCAAGCAGCTCTCAAGGAAACTCAGTTTTCACACTCTATGCTTAGTGCCCTTTGTGTGCCTGGGACAGAAATGAAGCTTGGTCAGCATCCCACACAAACGAATGCTCCACATGCGGGTTTCACATGCCACCAACTCCACATTCACAGGCAACTTCAGCGCCACAGCCGTTTTCAGATAGCAATCAATGCAAAGGCTCTAGACGCAAATATTGGTGTGAGAGCTAATTCAATCAAGGAAACATTGCATGTTGGTGAAGGGCATATTGAAGAAGGATCAGCCGAGTGGTTCTTGTGGGAGAACAACTCCATTTGGCTCACTAACTTCACACACCATCAGGCTTCCAAGCAGCTCTCAAGGAAACTCAGTTTTCACACTCTATGCTTAGTGCTCTTTGAGTGCATTATGTAGGAATGAACCTGGTAGAGCATCCCACACAAACGAATACTCCACATGCGGGTTTCACATGCCACCAACTCCACATTCACAGGCAACTTCAGCGCCACAGCCGTTTTCAGATAGCCCTCAATGCAAAGGCTCTAGACGCAAATATTGGTGTGAGAGCTAATTCAATCAAGGAAACACTGCATGTTGGTGAAGGGCATATTGAAGAAGGATCAGCCGAGTGGTTCTTGTGGGAGAACAACTCCATTTGGCTCACTAACTTCACACACCATCAGGCTTCCAAGCAGCTCTCAAGGAAACTCAGTTTTCACACTCTATGCTTAGTGCCCTTTGTGTTCCTGGGACAGAAATGAAGCTTGGTCAGCATCCCACACAAACGAATGCTCCACATGCGGGTTTCACATGCCACCAACTCCACATTCACAGGCAACATCAGCGCCACAGCCGTTTTCAGATAGCAATCAATGCAAAGGCTCTAGACGCAAATATTGGTGTGAGAGCTAATTCAATCAAGGAAACACTGCATGTTGGTGAAGGGCATATTGAAGAAGGATCAGCCGAGTGGTTCTTGTGGGAGAACAACTCCATTTGGCTCACTAACTTCACACACCATCAGGCTTCCAAGCAGCTCTCAAGGAAACTCAGTTTTCACACTCTATGCTTAGTGCCCTTTGAGTGCATTATCTAGGAAAGAACCTGGTAGAGCATCCCACACAAACGAATGCTCCACATGCGGGTTTCACATGCCACCAACTCCACATTCACAGGCAACTTCAGCGCCACAGCCGTTTTCAGATAGCCCTCAATGCAAAGGCTCTAGACGCAAATATTGGTGTGAGAGCTAATTCAATCAAGGAAACACTGCATGTTGGTGAAGGGCATATTGAAGAAGGATCAGCCGAGTGGTTCTTGTGGGAGAACAACTCCATTTGGCTCACTAACTTCACACACCATCAGGCTTCCAAGCAGCTCTCAAGGAAACTCAGTTTTCACACTGTATGTTTAGTGCCCTTTGTATGGCTAGGACTGAAATGAACCTGGTAGAGCATCCCACACAAACGAATGCTCCACATGCGGGTTTCACATGCCACCAACTCCACATTGACAGGCAACTTCAGCGCCACAGCCGTTTTCAGATAGCCCTCAATGCAAAGGCTCTAGACGCAAATATTGGTGTGAGAGCTAATTCAATCAAGGAAACACTGCATGTTGGTGAAGGGCATATTGAAGAAGGATCAGCCGAGTGGTTCTTGTGGGAGAACAACTCCATTTGGCTCACTAACTTCACACACCATCAGGCTTCCAAGCAGCTCTCAAGGAAACTCAGTTTTCACACTGTATGTTTAGTGCCCTTTGTATGGCTAGGACTGAAATGAACCTGGTAGAGCATCCCACACAAACGAATGCTCCACATGCGGGTTTCACATGCCACCAACTCCACATTGACAGGCAACTTCAGCGCCACAGCCGTTTTCAGATAGCCCTCAATGCAAAGGCTCTAGACGCAAATATTGGTGTGAGAGCTAATTCAATCAAGGAAACACTGCATGTTGGTGAAGGGCATATTGAAGAAGGATCAGCCGAGTGGTTCTTGTGGGAGAACAACTCCATTTGGCTCACTAACTTCACACACCATCAGGCTTCCAAGCAGCTCTCAAGGAAACTCAGTTTTCACACTGTATGTTTAGTGCCCTTTGTATGGCTAGGACTGAAATGAACCTGGTAGAGCATCCCACACAAACGAATGCTCCACATGCGGGTTTCACATGCCACCAACTCCACATTGACAGGCAACTTCAGCGCCACAGCCGTTTTCAGATAGCCCTCAATGCAAAGGCTCTAGACGCAAATATTGGTGTGAGAGCTAATTCAATCAAGGAAACACTGCATGTTGGTGAAGGGCATATTGAAGAAGGATCAGCCGAGTGGTTCTTGTGGGAGAACAACTCCATTTGGCTCACTAACTTCACACACCATCAGGCTTCCAAGCAGCTCTCAAGGAAACTCAGTTTTCACACTCTATGCTTAGTGCCCTTTGAGTGCATTATCTAGGAATGAACCTGGTAGAGCATCCCACACAAACGAATGCTCCACATGCGGGTTTCACATGCCACCAACTCCACATTCACAGGCAACTTCAGCGCCACAGCCGTTTTCTGATAGCCCTCAATGCAAAGGCTCTAGACGCAAATATTGGTGTGAGAGCTAATTCAATCAAGGAAACACTGCATGTTGGTGAAGGGCATATTGAAGAAGGATCAACCGAGTGGTTCTTGTGGGAGAACAACTCCATTTGGCTCACTAACTTCACACACCATCAGGCTTCCAAGCAGCTCTCAAGGAAACTCAGTTTTCACACTGTATGTTTAGTGCCCTTTGTATGGCTAGGACTGAAATGAACCTGGTAGAGCATCCCACACAAACGAATGCTCCACATGCGGGTTTCACATGCCACCAACTCCACATTGACAGGCAACTTCAGCGCCACAGCCGTTTTCAGATAGCCCTCAATGCAAAGGCTCTAGACGCAAATATTGGTGTGAGAGCTAATTCAATCAAGGAAACACTGCATGTTGGTGAAGGGCATATTGAAGAAGGATCAACCGAGTGGTTCTTGTGGGAGAACAACTCCATTTGGCTCACTAACTTCACACACCATCAGGCTTCCAAGCAGCTCTCAAGGAAACTCAGTTTTCACACTCTATGCTTAGTGCCCTTTGTGTTCCTGGGACAGAAATGAAGCTTGGTCAGCATCCCACACAAACGAATGCTCCACATGCGGGTTTCACATGCCACCAACTCCACATTCACAGGCAACATCAGCGCCACAGCCGTTTTCAGATAGCAATCAATGCAAAGGCTCTAGACGCAAATATTGGTGTGAGAGCTAATTCAATCAAGCAAACATTGCATGTTGGTGAAGGGCATATTGAAGAAGGATCAGCCGAGTGGTTCTTGTGGGAGAACAACTCCATTTGGCTCACTAACTTCACACACCATCAGGCTTCCAAGCAGCTCTCAAGGTAACTCAGTTTTCACACTCTATGCTTAGTGCCCTTTGAGTGCATTATCTAGGAAAGAACCTGGTAGAGCATCCCACACAAACGAATGCTCCACATGCGGGTTTCACATGCCACCAACTCCACATTCACAGGCAACTTCAGCGCCACAGCCGTTTTCAGATAGCCCTCAATGCAAAGGCTCTAGACGCAAATATTGGTGTGAGAGCTAATTCAATCAAGGAAACACTGCATGTTGGTGAAGGGCATATTGAAGAAGGATCAGCCGAGTGGTTCTTGTGGGAGAACAACTCCATTTGGCTCACTAACTTCACACACCATCAGGCTTCCAAGCAGCTCTCAAGGAAACTCAGTTTTCACACTCTATGCTTAGTGCCTTTTGAGTGCATTATCTAGGAATGAACCTGGTAGAGCATCCCACACAAACGAATGCTCCACATGCGGGTTTCACATGCCACCAACTCCACATTCACAGGCAACTTCAGCGCCACAGCCGTTTTCAGATAGCCCTCAATGCAAAGGCTCTAGACGCAAATATTGGTGTGAGAGCTAATTCAATCAAGGAAACACTGCATGTTGGTGAAGGGCATATTGAAGAAGGATCAGCCGAGTAGTTCTTGTGGGAGAACAACTCCATTTGGCTCACTAACTTCACACACCATCAGGCTTCCAAGCAGCTCTCAAGGAAACTCAGTTTTCACACTCTATGCTTAGTGCCCTTTGTGTGCCTGGGACAGAAATGAAGCTTGGTCAGCATCCCACACAAACGAATGCTCCACATGCGGGTTTCACATGCCACCAACTCCACATTCACAGGCAACTTCAGCGCCACAGCCGTTTTCAGATAGCAATCAATGCAAAGGCTCTAGACGCAAATATTGGTGTGAGAGCTAATTCAATCAAGGAAACATTGCATGTTGGTGAAGGGCATATTGAAGAAGGATCAGCCGAGTGGTTCTTGTGGGAGAACAACTCCATTTGGCTCACTAACTTCACACACCATCAGGCTTCCAAGCAGCTCTCAAGGAAACTCAGTTTTCACACTCTATGCTTAGTGCTCTTTGAGTGCATTATGTAGGAATGAACCTGGTAGAGCATCCCACACAAACGAATACTCCACATGCGGGTTTCACATGCCACCAACTCCACATTCACAGGCAACTTCAGCGCCACAGCCGTTTTCAGATAGCCCTCAATGCAAAGGCTCTAGACGCAAATATTGGTGTGAGAGCTAATTCAATCAAGGAAACACTGCATGTTGGTGAAGGGCATATTGAAGAAGGATCAGCCGAGTGGTTCTTGTGGGAGAACAACTCCATTTGGCTCACTAACTTCACACACCATCAGGCTTCCAAGCAGCTCTCAAGGAAACTCAGTTTTCACACTCTATGCTTAGTGCCCTTTGTGTTCCTGGGACAGAAATGAAGCTTGGTCAGCATCCCACACAAACGAATGCTCCACATGCGGGTTTCACATGCCACCAACTCCACATTCACAGGCAACTTCAGCGCCACAGCCGTTTTCAGATAGCAATCAATGCAAAGGCTCTAGACGCAAATATTGGTGTGAGAGCTAATTCAATCAAGGAAACACTGCATGTTGGTGAAGGGCATATTGAAGAAGGATCAGCCGAGTGGTTCTTGTGGGAGAACAACTCCATTTGGCTCACTAACTTCACACACCATCAGGCTTCCAAGCAGCTCTCAAGGAAACTCAGTTTTCACACTCTATGCTTAGTGCCCTTTGAGTGCATTATCTAGGAAAGAACCTGGTAGAGCATCCCACACAAACGAATGCTCCACATGCGGGTTTCACATGCCACCAACTCCACATTCACAGGCAACTTCAGCGCCACAGCCGTTTTCAGATAGCCCTCAATGCAAAGGCTCTAGACGCAAATATTGGTGTGAGAGCTAATTCAATCAAGGAAACACTGCATGTTGGTGAAGGGCATATTGAAGAAGGATCAGCCGAGTGGTTCTTGTGGGAGAACAACTCCATTTGGCTCACTAACTTCACACACCATCAGGCTTCCAAGCAGCTCTCAAGGAAACTCAGTTTTCACACTCTATGCTTAGTGCCTTTTGAGTGCATTATCTAGGAATGAACCTGGTAGAGCATCCCACACAAACGAATGCTCCACATGCGGGTTTCACATGCCACCAACTCCACATTCACAGGCAACTTCAGCGCCACAGCCGTTTTCAGATAGCCCTCAATGCAAAGGCTCTAGACGCAAATATTGGTGTGAGAGCTAATTCAATCAAGGAAACACTGCATGTTGGTGAAGGGCATATTGAAGAAGGATCAGCCGAGTAGTTCTTGTGGGAGAACAACTCCATTTGGCTCACTAACTTCACACACCATCAGGCTTCCAAGCAGCTCTCAAGGAAACTCAGTTTTCACACTCTATGCTTAGTGCCCTTTGTGTGCCTGGGACAGAAATGAAGCTTGGTCAGCATCCCACACAAACGAATGCTCCACATGCGGGTTTCACATGCCACCAACTCCACATTCACAGGCAACTTCAGCGCCACAGCCGTTTTCAGATAGCCCTCAATGCAAAGGCTCTAGACGCAAATATTGGTGTGAGAGCTAATTCAATCAAGGAAACATTGCATGTTGGTGAAGGGCATATTGAAGAAGGATCAGCCGAGTGGTTCTTGTGGGAGAACAACTCCATTTGGCTCACTAACTTCACACACCATCAGGCTTCCAAGCAGCTCTCAAGGAAACTCAGTTTTCACACTCTATGCTTAGTGCTCTTTGAGTGCATTATGTAGGAATGAACCTGGTAGAGCATCCCACACAAACGAATACTCCACATGCGGGTTTCACATGCCACCAACTCCACATTCACAGGCAACTTCAGCGCCACAGCCGTTTTCAGATAGCCCTCAATGCAAAGGCTCTAGACGCAAATATTGGTGTGAGAGCTAATTCAATCAAGGAAACACTGCATGTTGGTGAAGGGCATATTGAAGAAGGATCAGCCGAGTGGTTCTTGTGGGAGAACAACTCCATTTGGCTCACTAACTTCACACACCATCAGGCTTCCAAGCAGCTCTCAAGGAAACTCAGTTTTCACACTCTATGCTTAGTGCCCTTTGAGTGCATTATCTAGGAATGAACCTGGTAGAGCATCCCACACAAACGAATGCTCCACATGCGGGTTTCACATGCCACCAACTCCACATTCACAGGCAACTTCAGCGCCACAGCCGTTTTCAGATAGCCCTCAAAGCAAAGGCTCTAGACGCAAATATTGGTGTGAGAGCTAATTCAATCAAGGAAACACTGCATGTTGGTGAAGGGCATATTGAAGAAGGATCAGCCGAGTGGTTCTTGTGAGAGAACAACTCCATTTGGCTCACTAACTTCACACACCATCAGGCTTCCAAGCAGCTCTCAAGGAAACTCAGTTTTCACACTCTATGCTTAGTGCCCTTTGAGTGCATTATCTAGGAATGAACCTGGTAGAGCACCCCACACAAACGAATGCTCCACATGCGGGTTTCACATGCCACCAACTCCACATTCACAGGCAACTTCAGCGCCACAGCCGTTTTCAGATAGCCCTCAATGCAAAGGCTCTAGACGCAAATATTGGTGTGAGAGCTAATTCAATCAAGGAAACACTGCATGTTGGTGAAGGGCATATTGAAGAAGGATCAGCCGAGTGGTTCTTGTGGGAGAACAACTCCATTTGGCTCACTAACTTCACACACCATCAGGCTTCCAAGCAGCTCTCAAGGAAACTCAGTTTTCACACTCTATGCTTAGTGCCCTTTGAGGGCATTATCTAGGAATGAACCTGGTAGAGCATCCCACACAAACGAATGCTCCACATGCGGGTTTCACATGCCACCAACTCCACATTCACAGGCAACTTCAGCGCCACAGCCGTTTTCAGATAGCCCACAATGCAAAGGCTCTAGACGCAAATATTGGTGTGAGAGCTAATTCAATCAAGGAAACACTGCATGTTGGTGAAGGGCATATTGAAGAAGGATCAGCCGAGTGGTTCTTGTGGGAGAACAACTCCATTTGGCTCACTAACTTCACACACCATCAGGCTTCCAAGCAGCTCTCAAGGAAACTCAGTTTTCACACTCTATGCTTAGTGCTCTTTGAGTGCATTATGTAGGAATGAACCTGGTAGAGCATCCCACACAAACGAATACTCCACATGCGGGTTTCACATGCCACCAACTCCACATTCACAGGCAACTTCAGCGCCACAGCCGTTTTCAGATAGCCCTCAATGCAAAGGCTCTAGACGCAAATATTGGTGTGAGAGCTAATTCAATCAAGGAAACACTGCATGTTGGTGAAGGGCATATTGAAGAAGGATCAGCCGAGTGGTTCTTGTGGGAGAACAACTCCATTTGGCTCACTAACTTCACACACCATCAGGCTTCCAAGCAGCTCTCAAGGAAACTCAGTTTTCACACTCTATGCTTAGTGCCCTTTGAGTGCATTATCTAGGAATGAACCTGGTAGAGCATCCCACACAAACGAATGCTCCACATGCGGGTTTCACATGCCACCAACTCCACATTCACAGGCAACTTCAGCGCCACAGCCGTTTTCAGATAGCCCTCAAAGCAAAGGCTCTAGACGCAAATATTGGTGTGAGAGCTAATTCAATCAAGGAAACACTGCATGTTGGTGAAGGGCATATTGAAGAAGGATCAGCCGAGTGGTTCTTGTGAGAGAACAACTCCATTTGGCTCACTAACTTCACACACCATCAGGCTTCCAAGCAGCTCTCAAGGAAACTCAGTTTTCACACTCTATGCTTAGTGCCCTTTGAGTGCATTATCTAGGAATGAACCTGGTAGAGCACCCCACACAAACGAATGCTCCACATGCGGGTTTCACATGCCACCAACTCCACATTCACAGGCAACTTCAGCGCCACAGCCGTTTTCAGATAGCCCTCAATGCAAAGGCTCTAGACGCAAATATTGGTGTGAGAGCTAATTCAATCAAGGAAACACTGCATGTTGGTGAAGGGCATATTGAAGAAGGATCAGCCGAGTGGTTCTAGTGGGAGAACAACTCCATTTGGCTCACTAACTTCACACACCATCAGGCTTCCAAGCAGCTCTCAAGGAAACTCAGTTTTCACACTCTATGCTTAGTGCCCTTTGAGGGCATTATCTAGGAATGAACCTGGTAGAGCATCCCACACAAACGAATGCTCCACATGCGGGTTTCACATGCCACCAACTCCACATTCACAGGCAACTTCAGCGCCACAGCCGTTTTCAGATAGCCCACAATGCAAAGGCTCTAGACGCAAATATTGGTGTGAGAGCTAATTCAATCAAGGAAACACTGCATGTTGGTGAAGGGCATATTGAAGAAGGATCAGCCGAGTGGTTCTTGTGGGAGAACAACTCCATTTGGCTCACTAACTTCACACACCATCAGGCTTCCAAGCAGCTCTCAAGGAAACTCAGTTTTCACACTCTATGCTTAGTGCTCTTTGAGTGCATTATGTAGGAATGAACCTGGTAGAGCATCCCACACAAACGAATATTCCACATGCGGGTTTCACATGCCACCAACTCCACATTCACAGGCAACTTCAGCGCCACAGCCGTTTTCAGATAGCCCTCAATGCAAAGGCTCTAGACGCAAATATTGGTGTGAGAGCTAATTCAATCAAGGAAACACTGCATGTTGGTGAAGGGCATATTGAAGAAGGATCAGCCGAGTGGTTCTTGTGGGAGAACAACTCCATTTGGCTCACTAACTTCACACACCATCAGGCTTCCAAGCAGCTCTCAAGGAAACTCAGTTTTCACACTCTATGCTTAGTGCCCTTTGAGTGCATTATCTAGGAATGAACCTGGTAGAGCATCCCACACAAACGAATGCTCCACATGCGGGTTTCACATGCCACCAACTCCACATTCACAGGCAACATCAGCGCCACAGCCGTTTTCAGATAGCAATCAATGCAAAGGCTCTAGACGCAAATATTGGTGTGAGAGCTAATTCAATCAAGGAAACACTGCATGTTGGTGAAGGGCATATTGAAGAAGGATCAGCCGAGTGGTTCTTGTGAGAGAACAACTCCATTTGGCTCACTAACTTCACACACCATCAGGCTTCCAAGCAGCTCTCAAGGAAACTCAGTTTTCACACTCTATGCTTAGTGCCCTTTGAGTGCATTATCTAGGAATGAACCTGGTAGAGCATCCCACACAAACGAATGCTCCACATGCGGGTTTCACATGCCACCAACTCCACATTGACAGGCAACTTCAGCGCCACAGCCGTTTTCAGATAGCCCTCAATGCAAAGGCTCTAGACGCAAATATTGGTGTGAGAGCTAATTCAATCAAGGAAACACTGCATGTTGGTGAAGGGCATATTGAAGAAGGATCAGCCGAGTGGTTCTTGTGGGAGAACAACTCCATTTGGCTCACTAACTTCACACACCATCAGGCTTCCAAGCAGCTCTCAAGGAAACTCAGTTTTCACACTCTATGCTTAGTGCCCTTTGAGGGCATTATCTAGGAATGAACCTGGTAGAGCATCCCACACAAACGAATGCTCCACATGCGGGTTTCACATGCCACCAACTCCACATTCACAGGCAACTTCAGCGCCACAGCCGTTTTCAGATAGCCCACAATGCAAAGGCTCTAGACGCAAATATTGGTGTGAGAGCTAATTCAATCAAGGAAACACTGCATGTTGGTGAAGGGCATATTGAAGAAGGATCAGCCGAGTGGTTCTTGTGGGAGAACAACTCCATTTGGCTCACTAACTTCACACACCATCAGGCTTCCAAGCAGCTCTCAAGGAAACTCAGTTTTCACACTCTATGCTTAGTGCCCTTTGAGTGCATTATCTAGGAATGAACCTGGTAGAGCATCCCACACAAACGAATGCTCCACATGCGGGTTTCACATGCCACCAACTCCACATTCACAGGCAACTTCAGCGCCACAGCCGTTTTCAGATAGCCCTCAATGCAAAGGCTCTAGACGCAAATATTGGTGTGAGAGCTAATTCAATCAAGGAAACACTGCATGTTGGTGAAGGGCATATTGAAGAAGGATCAGCCGAGTAGTTCTTGTGGGAGAACAACTCCATTTGGCTCACTAACTTCACACACCATCAGGCTTCCAAGCAGCTCTCAAGGAAACTCAGTTTTCACACTCTATGCTTAGTGCCCTTTGTGTGCGTAGGACAGAAATGAAGCTTGGTCAGCATCCCACACAAACGAATGCTCCACATGCGGGTTTCACATGCCACCAACTCCACATTCACAGGCAACATCAGCGCCACAGCCGTTTTCAGATAGCCCTCAATGCAAAGGCTCTAGACGCAAATATTGGTGTGAGAGCTAATTCAATCAAGGAAACACTGCATGTTGGTGAAGGGCATATTGAAGAAGGATCAGCCGAGTGGTTCTTGTGGGAGAACAACTCCATTTGGCTCACTAACTTCACACACCATCAGGCTTCCAAGCAGCTCTCAAGGAAACTCAGTTTTCACACTCTATGTTTAGTGCCCTTTGTATGGCTAGGACTGAAATGAACCTGGTAGAGCATCCCACACAAACGAATGCTCCACATGCGGGTTTCACATGCCACCAACTCCACATTGACAGGCAACTTCAGCGCCACAGCCGTTTTCAGATAGCCCTCAATGCAAAGGCTCTAGACGCAAATATTGGTGTGAGAGCTAATTCAATCAAGGAAACACTGCATGTTGGTGAAGGGCATATTGAAGAAGGATCAGCCGAGTGGTTCTTGTGGGAGAACAACTCCATTTGGCTCACTAACTTCACACACCATCAGGATTCCAAGCAGCTTTCAAGGAACTCAGTTTTCACACTCTATGCTTAGTGCTCTTTGTGTGCCTAGGACTGAAAGGAAGCTTGGTCAGCATCCCACACAAACGAATGCTCCACATGCTGGTTCACATGCCACCAACTCCACATTCACAGGCAACATCAGCGCCACAGCCGTTTTCAGATAGCCCTCAATGCAAAGGCTCTAGACGCAAATATTGGTGTGAGAGCTAATTCAATCAAGGAAACACTGCATGTTGGTGAAGGGCATATTGAAGAAGGATCAGCCGAGTGGTTCTTGTGGGAGAACAACTCCATTTGGCTCACTAACTTCACACACCATCAGGCTTCCAGGCAGCTCTCAAGGAAACTCAGTTTTCACACTCTATGCTTAGTGCTCTTTGTGTGCCTAGGACTGAAATGAAGCTTGGTCAGCATCCCACACAAACGAATGCTCCACATGCGGGTTTCACATGCCACCAACTCCACATTCACAGGCAACTTCAGCGCCACAGCCGTTTTCAGATAGCCCTCAATGCAAAGGCTCTAGACGCAAATATTGGTGTGAGAGCTAATTCAATCAAGGAAACACTGCATGTTAGTGAAGGGCATATTGAAGAAGGATCAGCCGAGTGGTTCTTGTGGGAGAACAACTCCATTTGGCTCACTAACTTCACACACCATCAGGCTTCCAAGCAGCTCTCAAGGAAACTCAGTTTTCACACTCTGTGTTTAGTGCCCTTTGTATGGCTAGGACTGAAATGAACCTGGTAGAGCATCCCACACAAACGAATGCTCCACATGCGGGTTTCACATGCCACCAACTCCACATTCACAGGCAACTTCAGCGCCACAGCCGTTTTCAGATAGCCCTCAATGCAAAGGCTCTAGACGCAAATATTGGTGTGAGAGCTAATTCAATCAAGGAAACACTGCATGTTGGTGAAGGGCATATTGAAGAAGGATCAGCCGAGTGGTTCTTGTGGGAGAACAACTCCATTTGGCTCACTAACTTCACACACCATCAGGCTTCCAAGCAGCTCTCAAGGAAACTCAGTTTTCACACTCTATGCTTAGTGACCTTTGAGTGCATTATCTAGGAATGAACCTGGTAGAGCATCCCACACAAACGAATGCTCCACATGCGGGTTTCACATGCCACCAACTCCACATTCACAGGCAACATCAGCGCCACAGCCGTTTTCAGATAGCCCTCAATGCAAAGGCTCTAGACGCAAATATTGGTGTGAGAGCTAATTCAATCAAGGAAACACTGCATGTTGGTGAAGGGCATATTGAAGAAGGATCAGCCGAGTGGTTCTTGTGAGAGAACAACTCCATTTGGCTCACTAACTTCACACACCATCAGGCTTCCAAGCAGCTCTCAAGGAAACTCAGTTTTCACACTCTATGCTTAGTGCCCTTTGAGTGCATTATCTAGGAATGAACCTGGTAGAGCATCCCACACAAACGAATGCTCCACATGCGGGTTTCACATGCCACCAACTCCACATTCACAGGCAACTTCAGCGCCACAGCCGTTTTCAGATAGCCCTCAATGCAAAGGCTCTAGACGCAAATATTGGTGTGAGAGCTAATTCAATCAAGGAAACACTGCATGTTGGTGAAGGGCATATTGAAGAAGGATCAGCCGAGTGGTTCTTGTGGGAGAACAACTACATTTGGCTCACTAACTTCACACACCATCAGGCTTCCAAGCAGCTCTCAAGGAAACTCAGTTTTCACACTCTATGCTTAGTGCCCTTTGAGGGCATTATCTAGGAATGAACCTGGTAGAGCATCCCACACAAACGAATGCTCCACATGCGGGTTTCACATGCCACCAACTCCACATTCACAGGCAACTTCAGCGCCACAGCCGTTTTCAGATAGCCCTCAATGCAAAGGCTCTAGACGCAAATATTGGTGTGAGAGCTAATTCAATCAAGGAAACACTGCATGTTGGTGAAGGGCATATTGAAGAAGGATCAGCCGAGTGGTTCTTGTGGGAGAACAACTCCATTTGGCTCACTAACTTCACACACCATCAGGCTTCCAAGCAGCTCGCAAGGAAACTCAGTTTTCACACTCTATGCTTAGTGCCCTTTGAGTGCATTATCTAGGAATGAACCTGGTAGAGCATCCCACACAAACGAATGCTCCACATGCGGGTTTCACATGCCACCAACTCCACATTCACAGGCAACATCAGCGCCACAGCCGTTTTCAGATAGCAATCAATGCAAAGGCTCTAGACGCAAATATTGGTGTGAGAGCTAATTCAATCAAGGAAACACTGCATGTTGGTGAAGGGCATATTGAAGAAGGATCAGCCGAGTGGTTCTTGTGAGAGAACAACTCCATTTGGCTCACTAACTTCACACACCATCAGGCTTCCAAGCAGCTCTCAAGGAAACTCAGTTTTCACACTCTATGCTTAGTGCCCTTTGAGTGCATTATCTAGGAATGAACCTGGTAGAGCATCCCACACAAACGAATGCTCCACATGCGGGTTTCACATGCCACCAACTCCACATTCACAGGCAACTTCAGCGCCACAGCCGTTTTCAGATAGCCCTCAATGCAAAGGCTCTAGACGCAAATATTGGTGTGAGAGCTAATTCAATCAAGGAAACACTGCATGTTGGTGAAGGGCATATTGAAGAAGGATCAGCCGAGTGGTTCTTGTGGGAGAACAACTCCATTTGGCTCACTAACTTCACACACCATCAGGCTTCCAAGCAGCTCTCAAGGAAACTCAGTTTTCACACTCTATGCTTAGTGCCCTTTGAGGGCATTATCTAGGAATGAACCTGGTAGAGCATCCCACACAAACGAATGCTCCACATGCGGGTTTCACATGCCACCAACTCCACATTCACAGGCAACTTCAGCGCCACAGCCGTTTTCAGATAGCCCTCAATGCAAAGGCTCTAGACGCAAATATTGGTGTGAGAGCTAATTCAATCAAGGAAACACTGCATGTTGGTGAAGGGCATATTGAAGAAGGATCAGCCGAGTGGTTCTTGTGGGAGAACAACTCCATTTGGCTCACTAACTTCACACACCATCAGGCTTCCAAGCAGCTCGCAAGGAAACTCAGTTTTCACACTCTATGCTTAGTGCCCTTTGAGTGCATTATCTAGGAATGAACCTGGTAGAGCATCCCACACAAACGAATGCTCCACATGCGGGTTTCACATGCCACCAACTCCACATTCACAGGCAACTTCAGCGCCACAGCCGTTTTCAGATAGCCCTCAATGCAAAGGCTCTAGACGCAAATATTGGTGTGAGAGCTAATTCAATCAAGGAAACACTGCATGTTGGTGAAGGGCATATTGAAGAAGGATCAGCCGAGTAGTTCTTGTGGGAGAACAACTCCATTTGGCTCACTAACTTCACACACCATCAGGCTTCCAAGCAGCTCTCAAGGAAACTCAGTTTTCACACTCTATGCTTAGTGCCCTTTGTGTGCCTAGGACTGAAATGAACCTGGTAGAGCATCCCACACAAACGAATGCTCCACATGCGGGTTTCACATGCCACCAACTCCACATTCACAGGCAACTTCAGCGCCACAGCCGTTTTCAGATAGCCCACAATGCAAAGGCTCTAGACGCAAATATTGGTGTGAGAGCTAATTCAATCAAGGAAACACTGCATGTTGGTGAAGGGCATATTGAAGAAGGATCAGCCGAGTGGTTCTTGTGGGAGAACAACTCCATTTGGCTCACTAACTTCACACACCATCAGGCTTCCAAGCAGCTCTCAAGGAAACTCAGTTTTCACACTCTATGTTTAGTGCCCTTTGTATGGCTAGGACTGAAATGAACCTGGTAGAGCATCCCACACAAACGAATGCTCCACATGCGGGTTTCACATGCCACCAACTCCACATTGACAGGCAACTTCAGCGCCACAGCCGTTTTCAGATAGCCCTCAATGCAAAGGCTCTAGACGCAAATATTGGTGTGAGAGCTAATTCAATCAAGGAAACACTGCATGTTGGTGAAGGGCATATTGAAGAAGGATCAGCCGAGTGGTTCTTGTGGGAGAACAACTCCATTTGGCTCACTAACTTCACACACCATCAGGCTTCCAAGCAGCTCTCAAGGAAACTCAGTTTTCACACTCTATGCTTAGTGCCCTTTGAGTGCATTATCTAGGAATGAACCTGGTAGAGCATCCCACACAAACGAATGCTCCACATGCGGGTTTCACATGCCACCAACTCCACATTCACAGGCAACTTCAGCTCCACAGCCGTTTTCAGATAGCCCTCAATGCAAAGGCTCTAGACGCAAATATTGGTGTGAGAGCTAATTCAATCAAGGAAACACTGCATGTTGGTGAAGGGCATATTGAAGAAGGATCAGCCGAGTAGTTCTTGTGGGAGAACAACTCCATTTGGCTCACTAACTTCACACACCATCAGGCTTCCAAGCAGCTCTCAAGGAAACTCAGTTTTCACACTCTATGCTTAGTGCCCTTTGTGTGCCTAGGACAGAAATGAAGCTTGGTCAGCATCCCACACAAACGAATGCTCCACATGCGGGTTTCACATGCCACCAACTCCACATTCACAGGCAACATCAGCGCCACAGCCGTTTTCAGATAGCCCTCAATGCAAAGGCTCTAGACGCAAATATTGGTGTGAGAGCTAATTCAATCAAGGAAACACTGCATGTTGGTGAAGGGCATATTGAAGAAGGATCAGCCGAGTGGTTCTTGTGGGAGAACAACTCCATTTGGCTCACTAACTTCACACACCATCAGGCTTCCAAGCAGCTCTCAAGGAAACTCAGTTTTCACACTCTATGTTTAGTGCCCTTTGTATGGCTAGGACTGAAATGAACCTGGTAGAGCATCCCACACAAACGAATGCTCCACATGCGGGTTTCACATGCCACCAACTCCACATTGACAGGCAACTTCAGCGCCACAGCCGTTTTCAGATAGCCCTCAATGCAAAGGCTCTAGACGCAAATATTGGTGTGAGAGCTAATTCAATCAAGGAAACACTGCATGTTGGTGAAGGGCATATTGAAGAAGGATCAGCCGAGTGGTTCTTGTGGGAGAACAACTCCATTTGGCTCACTAACTTCACACACCATCAGGCTTCCAGGCAGCTCTCAAGGAAACTCAGTTTTCACACTCTAGGCTTAGTGCTCTTTGTGTGCCTAGGACTGAAATGAAGCTTGGTCAGCATCCCACACAAACGAATGCTCCACATGCGGGTTTCACATGCCACCAACTCCACATTCACAGGCAACTTCAGCGCCACAGCCGTTTTCAGATAGCCCTCAATGCAAAGGCTCTAGACGCAAATATTGGTGTGAGAGCTAATTCAATCAAGGAAACACTGCATGTTAGTGAAGGGCATATTGAAGAAGGATCAGCCGAGTGGTTCTTGTGGGAGAACAACTCCATTTGGCTCACTAACTTCACACACCATCAGGCTTCCAAGCAGCTCTCAAGGAAACTCAGTTTTCACACTCTATGTTTAGTGCCCTTTGTATGGCTAGGACTGAAATGAACCTGGTAGAGCATCCCACACAAACGAATGCTCCACATGCGGGTTTCACATGCCACCAACTCCACATTCACAGGCAACTTCAGCGCCACAGCCGTTTTCAGATAGCCCTCAATGCAAAGGCTCTAGACGCAAATATTGGTGTGAGAGCTAATTCAATCAAGGAAACACTGCATGTTGGTGAAGGGCATATTGAAGAAGGATCAGCCGAGTGGTTCTTGTGGGAGAACAACTCCATTTGGCTCACTAACTTCACACACCATCAGGCTTCCAAGCAGCTCGCAAGGAAACTCAGTTTTCACACTCTATGCTTAGTGCCCTTTGAGTGCATTATCTAGGAATGAACCTGGTAGAGCATCCCACACAAACGAATGCTCCACATGCGGGTTTCACATGCCACCAACTCCACATTCACAGGCAACTTCAGCGCCACAGCCGTTTTCAGATAGCCCTCAATGCAAAGGCTCTAGACGCAAATATTGGTGTGAGAGCTAATTCAATCAAGGAAACACTGCATGTTGGTGAAGGGCATATTGAAGAAGGATCAGCCGAGTGGTTCTTGTGGGAGAACAACTCCATTTGGCTCACTAACTTCACACACCATCAGGCTTCCAAGCAGCTCTCAAGGAAACTCAGTTTTCACACTCTATGCTTAGTGCCCTTTGAGTGCATTATCTAGGAATGAACCTGGTAGAGCATCCCACACAAACGAATGCTCCACATGCGGGTTTCACATGCCACCAACTCCACATTCACAGGCAACTTCAGCGCCACAGCCGTTTTCAGATAGCCCTCAAAGCAAAGGCTCTAGACGCAAATATTGGTGTGAGAGCTAATTCAATCAAGGAAACACTGCATGTTGGTGAAGGGCATATTGAAGAAGGATCAGCCGAGTGGTTCTTGTGGGAGAACAACTCCATTTGGCTCACTAACTTCACACACCATCAGGCTTCCAAGCAGCTCTCAAGGAAACTCAGTTTTCACACTCTATGCTTAGTGCCCTTTGAGTGCCTAGGACTGAAAAGAAGCTTGGTGAGCATCCCACAGAAACGAATGCTCCACATGCGGGTTTCACATGCCACCAACTCCACATTCACAGGCAACTTCAGCGCCACAGCCGTTTTCAGATAGCCCTCAATGCAAAGGCTCTAGACGCAAATATTGGTGTGAGAGCTAATTCAATCAAGGAAACACTGCATGTTGGTGAAGGGCATATTGAAGAAGGATCAGCCGAGTGGTTCTTGTGGGAGAACAACTCCATTTGGCTCACTAACTTCACACACCATCAGGCTTCCAAGCAGCTCTCAAGGAAACTCAGTTTTCACACTCTATGCTTAGTGCCCTTTGAGTGCATTATCTAGGAATGAACCTGGTAGAGCATCCCACACAAACGAATGCTCCACATGCGGGTTTCACATGCCACCAACTCCACATTCACAGGCAACTTCAGCGCCACAGCCGTTTTCAGATAGCCCTCAATGCAAAGGCTCTAGACGCAAATATTGGTGTGAGAGCTAATTCAATCAAGGAAACACTGCATGTTGGTGAAGGGCATATTGAAGAAGGATCAGCCGAGTGGTTCTTGTGGGAGAACAACTCCATTTGGCTCACTAACTTCACACACCATCAGGCTTCCAAGCAGCTCTCAAGGAAACTCAGTTTTCACACTCTATGCTTAGTGCCCTTTGTATGGCTAGGACTGAAATGAACCTGGTAGAGCATCCCACACAAACGAATGCTCCACATGCGGGTTTCACATGCCACCAACTCCACATTCACAGGCAACTTCAGCGCCACAGCCGTTTTCAGATAGCCCTCAATGCAAAGGCTCTAGACGCAAATATTGGTGTGAGAGCTAATTCAATCAAGGAAACACTGCATGTTGGTGAAGGGCATATTGAAGAAGGATCAGCCGAGTGGTTCTTGTGGGAGAACAACTCCATTTGGCTCACTAACTTCACACACCATCAGGCTTCCAAGCAGCTCTCAAGGAAACTCAGTTTTCACGCTCTATGTTTACTGCCCTTTGAGTGCATTATCTAGGAATGAACCTGGTAGAGCTTGGTCAGCCACACAAACGAATGCTTCACATGCGGGTTTCACATGCCACCAACTCTACATTCACAGGCAACTTCAGCGCCACAGCCGTTTTCAGATAGCCCTCAATGCAAAGGCTCTAGACGCAAATATTGGTTTGAGAGCTAATTCAATCAAGGAAACACTGCATGTTGGTGAAGGGCATATTGAAGAAGGATCAGCCGAGTGGTTCTTGTGGGAGAACAACTCCATTTGGCTCACTAACTTCACACACCATCAGGCTTCCAAGCAGCTCTCAAGGAAACTCAGTTTTCACACTCTATGCTTAGTGCCCTTTGTATGGCTAGGACTGAAATGAACCTGGTAGAGCATCCCACACAAACGAATGCTCCACATGCGGGTTTCACATGCCACCAACTCCACATTCACAGGCAACTTCAGCGCCACAGCCGTTTTCAGATAGCCCTCAATGCAAAGGCTCTAGACGCAAATATTGGTGTGAGAGCTAATTCAATCAAGGAAACACTGCATGTTGGTGAAGGGCATATTGAAGAAGGATCAGCCGAGTGGTTCTTGTGGGAGAACAACTCCATTTGGCTCACTAACTTCACACACCATCAGGCTTCCAAGCAGCTCTCAAGGAAACTCAGTTTTCACACTCTATGCTTAGTGCTCTTTGAGTGGATTATGTAGGAATGAACCTGGTAGAGCATCCCACACAAACGAATGCTCCACATGCGGGTTTCACATGCCACCAACTCCACATTCACAGGCAACTTCAGCGCCACAGCCGTTTTCAGATAGCCCTCAATGCAAAGGCTCTAGACGCAAATATTGGTGTGAGAGCTAATTCAATCAAGGAAACACTGCATGTTGGTGAAGGGCATATTGAAGAAGGATCAGCCGAGTGGTTCTTGTGGGAGAACAACTCCATTTGGCTCACTAACTTCACACACCATCAGGCTTCCAAGCAGCTCTCAAGGAAACTCAGTTTTCACACTCTATGCATAGTGCCCTTTGAGTGCATTATCTAGGAATGAACCTGGTAGAGCATCCCACACAAACGAATGCTCCACATGCGGGTTTCACATGCCACCAACTCCACATTCACAGGCAACATCAGCGCCACAGCCGTTTTCAGATAGCAATCAATGCAAAGGCTCTAGACGCAAATATTGGTGTGAGAGCTAATTCAATCAAGGAAACACTGCATGTTGGTGAAGGGCATATTGAAGAAGGATCAGCCGAGTGGTTCTTGTGAGAGAACAACTCCATTTGGCTCACTAACTTCACACACCATCAGGCTTCCAAGCAGCTCTCAAGGAAACTCAGTTTTCACACTCTATGCTTAGTGCCCTTTGTATGGCTAGGACTGAAATGAACCTGGTAGAGCATCCCACACAAACGAATGCTCCACATGCGGGTTTCACATGCCACCAACTCCACATTCACAGGCAACTTCAGCGCCACAGCCGTTTTCAGATAGCCCTCAATGCAAAGGCTCTAGACGCAAATATTGGTGTGAGAGCTAATTCAATCAAGGAAACACTGCATGTTGGTGAAGGGCATATTGAAGAAGGATCAGCCGAGTGGTTCTTGTGGGAGAACAACTCCATTTGGCTCACTAACTTCACACACCATCAGGCTTCCAAGCAGCTCTCAAGGAAACTCAGTTTTCACACTCTATGCTTAGTGCCCTTTGAGGGCATTATCTAGGAATGAACCTGGTAGAGCATCCCACACAAACGAATGCTCCACATGCGGGTTTCACATGCCACCAACTCCACATTCACAGGCAACTTCAGCGCCACAGCCGTTTTCAGATAGCCCTCAATGCAAAGGCTCTAGACGCAAATATTGGTGTGAGAGCTAATTCAATCAAGGAAACACTGCATGTTGGTGAAGGGCATATTGAAGAAGGATCAGCCGAGTGGTTCTTGTGGGAGAACAACTCCATTTGGCTCACTAACTTCACACACCATCAGGCTTCCAAGCAGCTCTCAAGGAAACTCAGTTTTCACACTCTATGTTTAGTGCCCTTTGTATGGCTAGGACTGAAATGAACCTGGTAGAGCATCCCACACAAACGAATGCTCCACATGCGGGTTTCACATGCCACCAACTCCACATTCACAGGCAACTTCAGCGCCACAGCCGTTTTCAGATAGCCCTCAATGCAAAGGCTCTAGACGCAAATATTGGTGTGAGAGCTAATTCAATCAAGGAAACACTGCATGTTGGTGAAGGGCATATTGAAGAAGGATCAGCCGAGTGGTTCTTGTGGGAGAACAACTCCATTTGGCTCACTAACTTCACACACCATCAGGCTTCCAAGCAGCTCTCAAGGAAACTCAGTTTTCACACTCTATGCTTAGTGCCCTTTGAGTGCATTATCTAGGAATGAACCTGGTAGAGCATCCCACACAAACGAATGCTCCACATGCGGGTTTCACATGCCACCAACTCCACATTCACAGGCAACTTCAGCGCCACAGCCGTTTTCAGATAGCCCTCAATGCAAAGGCTCTAGACGCAAATATTGGTGTGAGAGCTAATTCAATCAAGGAAACACTGCATGTTGGTGAAGGGCATATTGAAGAAGGATCAGCCGAGTGGTTCTTGTGGGAGAACAACTCCATTTGGCTCACTAACTTCACACACCATCAGGCTTCCAAGCAGCTCTCAAGGAAACTCAGTTTTCACACTCTATGCTTAGTGCCCTTTGAGTGCATTATCTAGGAATGAACCTGGTAGAGCATCCCACACAAACGAATGCTCCACATGCGGGTTTCACATGCCACCAACTCCACATTCACAGGCAACTTCAGCGCCACAGCCGTTTTCAGATAGCCCTCAATGCAAAGGCTCTAGACGCAAATATTGGTGTGAGAGCTAATTCAATCAAGGAAACACTGCATGTTGGTGAAGGGCATATTGAAGAAGGATCAGCCGAGTAGTTCTTGTGGGAGAACAACTCCATTTGGCTCACTAACTTCACACACCATCAGGCTTCCAAGCAGCTCTCAAGGAAACTCAGTTTTCACACTCTATGCTTAGTGCCCTTTGTGTGCGTAGGACAGAAATGAAGCTTGGTCAGCATCCCACACAAACGAATGCTCCACATGCGGGTTTCACATGCCACCAACTCCACATTCACAGGCAACATCAGCGCCACAGCCGTTTTCAGATAGCCCTCAATGCAAAGGCTCTAGACGCAAATATTGGTGTGAGAGCTAATTCAATCAAGGAAACACTGCATGTTGGTGAAGGGCATATTGAAGAAGGATCAGCCGAGTGGTTCTTGTGGGAGAACAACTCCATTTGGCTCACTAACTTCACACACCATCAGGCTTCCAAGCAGCTCTCAAGGAAACTCAGTTTTCACACTCTATGCTTAGTGCCCTTTGTATGGCTAGGACTGAAATGAACCTGGTAGAGCATCCCACACAAACGAATGCTCCACATGCGGGTTTCACATGCCACCAACTCCACATTGACAGGCAACTTCAGCGCCACAGCCGTTTTCAGATAGCCCTCAATGCAAAGGCTCTAGACGCAAATATTGGTGTGAGAGCCAATTCAATCAAGGAAACACTGCATGTTGGTGAAGGGCATATTGAAGAAGGATCAGCCGAGTGGTTCTTGTGGGAGAACAACTCCATTTGGCTCACTAACTTCACACACCATCAGGATTCCAAGCAGCTTTCAAGGAAACTCAGTTTTCACACTCTATGCTTAGTGCTCTTTGTGTGCCTAGGACTGAAAGGAAGCTTGGTCAGCATCCCACACAAACGAATGCTCCACATGCTGGTTTCACATGCCACGAACTCCACATTCACAGGCAACTTCAGCGCCACAGCCGTTTTCAGATAGCCCTCAATGCAAAGGCTCTAGACGCAAATATTGGTGTGAGAGCTAATTCAATCAAGGAAACACTGCATGTTGGTGAAGGGCATATTGAAGAAGGATCAGCCGAGTGGTTCTTGTGGGAGAACAACTCCATTTGGCTCACTAACTTCACACACCATCAGGCTTCCAGGCAGCTCTCAAGGAAACTCAGTTTTCACACTCTATGCTTAGTGCTCTTTGTGTGCCTAGGACTGAAATGAAGCTTGGTCAGCATCCCACACAAACGAATGCTCCACATGCGGGTTTCACATGCCACCAACTCCACATTCACAGGCAACTTCAGCGCCACAGCCGTTTTCAGATAGCCCTCAATGCAAAGGCTCTAGACGCAAATATTGGTGTGAGAGCTAATTCAATCAAGGAAACACTGCATGTTAGTGAAGGGCATATTGAAGAAGGATCAGCCGAGTGGTTCTTGTGGGAGAACAACTCCATTTGGCTCACTAACTTCACACACCATCAGGCTTCCAAGCAGCTCTCAAGGAAACTCAGTTTTCACACTCTATGTTTAGTGCCCTTTGTATGGCTAGGACTGAAATGAAGCTTGGTCAGCATCCCACACAAACGAATGCTCCACATGCGGGTTTCACATGCCACCAACTCCACATTCACAGGCAACATCAGCGCCACAGCCGTTTTCAGATAGCAATCAATGCAAAGGCTCTAGACGCAAATATTGGTGTGAGAGCTAATTCAATCAAGGAAACACTGCATGTTGGTGAAGGGCATATTGAAGAAGGATCAGCCGAGTGGTTCTTGTGAGAGAACAACTCCATTTGGCTCACTAACTTCACACACCATCAGGCTTCCAAGCAGCTCTCAAGGAAACTCAGTTTTCACACTCTATGCTTAGTGCCCTTTGAGTGCATTATCTAGGAATGAACCTGGTAGAGCATCCCACACAAACGAATGCTCCACATGCGGGTTTCACATGCCACCAACTCCACATTCACAGGCAACTTCAGCGCCACAGCCGTTTTCAGATAGCCCTCAATGCAAAGGCTCTAGACGCAAATATTGGTGTGAGAGCTAATTCAATCAAGGAAACACTGCATGTTGGTGAAGGGCATATTGAAGAAGGATCAGCCGAGTGGTTCTTGTGGGAGAACAACTCCATTTGGCTCACTAACTTCACACACCATCAGGCTTCCAAGCAGCTCTCAAGGAAACTCAGTTTTCACACTCTATGCTTAGTGCCCTTTGAGGGCATTATCTAGGAATGAACCTGGTAGAGCATCCCACACAAACGAATGCTCCACATGCGGGTTTCACATGCCACCAACTCCACATTCACAGGCAACTTCAGCGCCACAGCCGTTTTCAGATAGCCCTCAATGCAAAGGCTCTAGACGCAAATATTGGTGTGAGAGCTAATTCAATGAAGGAAACACTGCATGTTGGTGAAGGGCATATTGAAGAAGGATCAGCCGAGTGGTTCTTGTGGGAGAACAACTCCATTTGGCTCACTAACTTCACACACCATCAGGCTTCCAAGCAGCTCTCAAGGAAACTCAGTTTTCACACTCTATGTTTAGTGCCCTTTGTATGGCTAGGACTGAAATGAACCTGGTAGAGCATCCCACACAAACGAATGCTCCACATGCGGGTTTCACATGCCACCAACTCCACATTGACAGGCAACTTCAGCGCCACAGCCGTTTTCAGATAGCCCTCAATGCAAAGGCTCTAGACGCAAATATTGGTGTGAGAGCTAATTCAATCAAGGAAACACTGCATGTTGGTGAAGGGCATATTGAAGAAGGATCAGCCGAGTGGTTCTTGTGGGAGAACAACTCCATTTGGCTCACTAACTTCACACACCATCAGGCTTCCAAGCAGCTCTCAAGGAAACTCAGTTTTCACACTCTATGCTTAGTGCCCTTTGAGTGCATTATCTAGGAATGAACCTGGTAGAGCATCCCACACAAACGAATGCTCCACATGCGGGTTTCACATGCCACCAACTCCACATTGACAGGCAACTTCAGCGCCACAGCCGTTTTCAGATAGCCCTCAATGCAAAGGCTCTAGACGCAAATATTGGTGTGAGAGCTAATTCAATCAAGGAAACACTGCATGTTGGTGAAGGGCATATTGAAGAAGGATCAGCCGAGTGGTTCTTGTGGGAGAACAACTCCATTTGGCTCACTAACTTCACACACCATCAGGCTTCCAAGCAGCTCTCAAGGAAACTCAGTTTTCACACTCTATGCTTAGTGCCCTTTGAGTGCATTATCTAGGAATGAACCTGGTAGAGCATCCCACACAAACGAATGCTCCACATGCGGGTTTCACATGCCACCAACTCCACATTCACAGGCAACTTCAGCGCCACAGCCGTTTTCAGATAGCCCTCAATGCAAAGGCTCTAGACGCAAATATTGGTGTGAGAGCTAATTCAATCAAGGAAACACTGCATGTTGGTGAAGGGCATATTGAAGAAGGATCAGCCGAGTAGTTCTTGTGGGAGAACAACTCCATTTGGCTCACTAACTTCACACACCATCAGGCTTCCAAGCAGCTCTCAAGGAAACTCAGTTTTCACACTCTATGCTTAGTGCCCTTTGTGTGCGTAGGACAGAAATGAAGCTTGGTCAGCATCCCACACAAACGAATGCTCCACATGCGGGTTTCACATGCCACCAACTCCACATTCACAGGCAACATCAGCGCCACAGCCGTTTTCAGATAGCCCTCAATGCAAAGGCTCTAGACGCAAATATTGGTGTGAGAGCTAATTCAATCAAGGAAACACTGCATGTTGGTGAAGGGCATATTGAAGAAGGATCAGCCGAGTGGTTCTTGTGGGAGAACAACTCCATTTGGCTCACTAACTTCACACACCATCAGGCTTCCAAGCAGCTCTCAAGGAAACTCAGTTTTCACACTCTATGTTTAGTGCCCTTTGTATGGCTAGGACTGAAATGAACCTGGTAGAGCATCCCACACAAACGAATGCTCCACATGCGGGTTTCACATGCCACCAACTCCACATTGACAGGCAACTTCAGCGCCACAGCCGTTTTCAGATAGCCCTCAATGCAAAGGCTCTAGACGCAAATATTGGTGTGAGAGCTAATTCAATCAAGGGAACACTGCATGTTGGTGAAGGGCATATTGAAGAAGGATCAGCCGAGTGGTTCTTGTGGGAGAACAACTCCATTTGGCTCACTAACTTCACACACCATCAGGATTCCAAGCAGCTTTCAAGGAAACTCAGTTTTCACACTCTATGCTTAGTGCTCTTTGTGTGCCTAGGACTGAAAGGAAGCTTGGTCAGCATCCCACACAAACGAATGCTCCACATGCTGGTTTCACATGCCACCAACTCCACATTCACAGGCAACATCAGCGCCACAGCCGTTTTCAGATAGCCCTCAATGCAAAGGCTCTAGACGCAAATATTGGTGTGAGAGCTAATTCAATCAAGGAAACACTGCATGTTGGTGAAGGGCATATTGAAGAAGGATCAGCCGAGTGGTTCTTGTGGGAGAACAACTCCATTTGGCTCACTAACTTCACACACCATCAGGCTTCCAGGCAGCTCACAAGGAAACTCAGTTTTCACACTCTATGCTTAGTGCCCTTTGAGTGCATTATCTAGGAATGAACCTGGTAGAGCATCCCACACAAACGAATGCTCCACATGCGGGTTTCACATGCCACCAACTCCACATTGACAGGCAACTTCAGCGCCACAGCCGTTTTCAGATAGCCCTCAATGCAAAGGCTCTAGACGCAAATATTGGTGTGAGAGCTAATTCAATCAAGGAAACACTGCATGTTGGTGAAGGGCATATTGAAGAAGGATCAGCCGAGTGGTTCTTGTGGGAGAACAACTCCATTTGGCTCACTAACTTCACACACCATCAGGCTTCCAAGCAGCTCTCAAGGAAACTCAGTTTTCACACTCTATGCTTAGTGACCTTTGAGTGCATTATCTAGGAATGAACCTGGTAGAGCATCCCACACAAACGAATGCTCCACATGCGGGTTTCACATGCCACCAACTCCACATTCACAGGCAACTTCAGCGCCACAGCCGTTTTCAGATAGCCCTCAATGCAAAGGCTCTAGACGCAAATATTGGTGTGAGAGCTAATTCAATCAAGGAAACACTGCATGTTGGTGAAGGGCATATTGAAGAAGGATCAGCCGAGTGGTTCTTGTGGGAGAACAACTCCATTTGGCTCACTAACTTCACACACCATCAGGCTTCCAAGCAGCTCTCAAGGAAACTCAGTTTTCACACTCTATGCTTAGTGCCCTTTGAGTGCCTAGGACTGAAAAGAAGCTTGGTGAGCATCCCACAGAAACGAATGCTCCACATGCGGGTTTCACATGCCACCAACTCCACATTCACAGGCAACTTCAGCGCCACAGCCGTTTTCAGATAGCCCTCAATGCAAAGGCTCTAGACGCAAATATTGGTGTGAGAGCTAATTCAATCAAGGAAACACTGCATGTTGGTGAAGGGCATATTGAAGAAGGATCAGCCGAGTGGTTCTTGTGGGAGAACAACTCCATTTGGCTCACTAACTTCACACACCATCAGGCTTCCAAGCAGCTCTCAAGGAAACTCAGTTTTCACACTCTATGTTTAGTGCCCTTTGAGTGCATTATCTAGGAATGAACCTGGTAGAGCATCCCACACAAACGAATGCTTCACATGCGGGTTTCACATGCCACCAACTCCACATTCACAGGCAACTTCAGCGCCACAGCCGTTTTCAGATAGCCCTCAATGCAAAGGCTCTAGACGCAAATATTGGTGTGAGAGCTAATTCAATCAAGGAAACACTGCATGTTGGTGAAGGGCATATTGAAGAAGGATCAGCCGAGTGGTTCTTGTGGGAGAACAACTCCATTTGGCTCACTAACTTCACACACCATCAGGCTTCCAAGCAGCTCTCAAGGAAACTCAGTTTTCACACTCTATGCTTAGTGCCCTTTGAGTGCATTATCTAGGAATGAACCTGGTAGAGCATCCCACACAAACGAATGCTCCACATGCGGGTTTCACATGCCACCAACTCCACATTCACAGGCAACTTCAGCGCCACAGCCGTTTTCAGATAGCCCTCAATGCAAAGGCTCTAGACGCAAATATTGGTGTGAGAGCTAATTCAATCAAGGAAACACTGCATGTTGGTGAAGGGCATATTGAAGAAGGATCAGCCGAGTGGTTCTTGTGGGAGAACAACTCCATTTGGCTCACTAACTTCACACACCATCAGGCTTCCAAGCAGCTCTCAAGGAAACTCAGTTTTCACACTCTATGCTTAGTGCCCTTTGTATGGCTAGGACTGAAATGAACCTGGTAGAGCATCCCACACAAACGAATGCTCCACATGCGGGTTTCACATGCCACCAACTCCACATTGACAGGCAACTTCAGCGCCACAGCCGTTTTCAGATAGCCCTCAATGCAAAGGCTCTAGACGCAAATATTGGTGTGAGAGCTAATTCAATCAAGGAAACACTGCATGTTGGTGAAGGGCATATTGAAGAAGGATCAGCCGAGTGGTTCTTGTGGGAGAACAACTCCATTTGGCTCACTAACTTCACACACCATCAGGCTTCCAAGCAGCTCTCAAGGAAACTCAGTTTTCACACTCTATGCTTAGTGCCCTTTGTATGGCTATAACTGAAATGAACCTGGTAGAGCATCCCACACAAACGAATGCTCCACATGCGGGTTTCACATGCCACCAACTCCACATTCACAGGCAACTTCAGCGCCACAGCCGTTTTCAGATAGCCCTCAATGCAAAGGCTCTAGACGCAAATATTGGTGTGAGAGCTAATTCAATCAAGGAAACACTGCATGTTGGTGAAGGGCATATTGAAGAAGGATCAGCCGAGTGGTTCTTGTGGGAGAACAACTCCATTTGGCTCACTAACTTCACACACCATCAGGCTTCCAAGCAGCTCTCAAGGAAACTCAGTTTTCACACTCTATGCTTAGTGCCCTTTGAGTGCATTATCTAGGAATGAACCTGGTAGAGCATCCCACACAAACGAATGCTCCACATGCGGGTTTCACATGCCACCAACTCCACATTCACAGGCAACTTCAGCGCCACAGCCGTTTTCAGATAGCCCTCAATGCAAAGGCTCTAGACGCAAATATTGGTGTGAGAGTTAATTCAATCAAGGAAACACTGCATGTTGGTGAAGGGCATATTGAAGAAGGATCAGCCGAGTGGTTCTTGTGGGAGAACAACTCCATTTGGCTCACTAACTTCACACACCATCAGGCTTCCAAGCAGCTCTCAAGGAAACTCAGTTTTCACACTCTATGCTTAGTGCCCTTTGAGTGCATTATCTAGGAATGAACCTGGTAGAGCATCCCACACAAACGAATGCTCCACATGCGGGTTTCACATGCCACCAACTCCACATTCACAGGCAACTTCAGCGCCACAGCCGTTTTCAGATAGCCCTCAATGCAAAGGCTCTAGACGCAAATATTGGTGTGAGAGCTAATTCAATGAAGGAAACACTGCATGTTGGTGAAGGGCATATTGAAGAAGGATCAGCCGAGTGGTTCTTGTGGGAGAACAACTCCATTTGGCTCACTAACTTCACACACCATCAGGCTTCCAAGCAGCTCTCAAGGAAACTCAGTTTTCACGCTCTATGTTTACTGCCCTTTGAGTGCATTATCTAGGAATGAATCTGGTAGAGCTTGGTCAGCCACACAAACGAATGCTCCACATGCGGGTTTCACATGCCACCAACTCCACATTCACAGGCAACTTCAGCGCCACAGCCGTTTTCAGATAGCCCTCAATGCAAAGGCTCTAGACGCAAATATTGGTGTGAGAGTTAATTCAATCAAGGAAACACTGCATGTTGGTGAAGGGCATATTGAAGAAGGATCAGCCGAGTGGTTCTTGTGGGAGAACAACTCCATTTGGCTCACTAACTTCACACACCATCAGGCTTCCAAGCAGCTCTCAAGGAAACTCAGTTTTCACACTCTATGCTTAGTGCCCTTTGAGTGCATTATCTAGGAATGAACCTGGTAGAGCATCCCACACAAACGAATGCTCCACATGCGGGTTTCACATGCCACCAACTCCACATTCACAGGCAACTTCAGCGCCACAGCCGTTTTCAGATAGCCCTCAATGCAAAGGCTCTAGACGCAAATATTGGTGTGAGAGCTAATTCAATCAAGGAAACACTGCATGTTGGTGAAGGGCATATTGAAGAAGGATCAGCCGAGTGGTTCTTGTGGGAGAACAACTCCATTTGGCTCACTAACTTCACACACCATCAGGCTTCCAAGCAGCTCTCAAGGAAACTCAGTTTTCACGCTCTATGTTTACTGCCCTTTGAGTGCATTATCTAGGAATGAACCTGGTAGAGCTTGGTCAGCCACACAAACGAATGCTCTACATGCGGGTTTCACATGCCACCAACTCTACATTCACAGGCAACTTCAGCGCCACAGCCGTTTTCAGATAGCCCTCAAAGCAAAGGCTCTAGACGCAAATATTGGTTTGAGAGCTAATTCAATCAAGGAAACACTGCATGTTGGTGAAGGGCATATTGAAGAAGGATCAGCCGAGTGGTTCTTGTGGGAGAACAACTCCATTTGGCTCACTAACTTCACACACCATCAGGCTTCCAAGCAGCTCTCAAGGAAACTCAGTTTTCACACTCTATGCTTAGTGCCCTTTGTATGGCTAGGACTGAAATGAACCTGGTAGAGCATCCCACACAAACGAATGCTCCACATGCGGGTTTCACATGCCACCAACTCCACATTCACAGGCAACTTCAGCGCCACAGCCGTTTTCAGATAGCCCTCAATGCAAAGGCTCTAGACGCAAATATTGGTGTGAGAGCTAATTCAATCAAGGAAACACTGCATGTTGGTGAAGGGCATATTGAAGAAGGATCAGCCGAGTGGTTCTTGTGGGAGAACAACTCCATTTGGCTCACTAACTTCACACACCATCAGGCTTCCAAGCAGCTCTCAAGGAAACTCAGTTTTCACACTCTATGCTTAGTGCCCTTTGTGTTCCTGGGACAGAAATGAAGCTTGGTCAGCATCCCACACAAACGAATGCTCCACATGCGGGTTTCACATGCCACCAACTCCACATTCACAGGCAACTTCAGCGCCACAGCCGTTTTCAGATAGCCCTCAATGCAAAGGCTCTAGACGCAAATATTGGTGTGAGAGCTAATTCAATCAAGGAAACACTGCATGTTGGTGAAGGGCATATTGAAGAAGGATCAGCCGAGTGGTTCTTGTGGGAGAACAACTCCATTTGGCTCACTAACTTCACACACCATCAGGCTTCCAAGCAGCTCTCAAGGAAACTCAGTTTTCACACTCTATGCTTAGTGCCCTTTGTATGGCTATAACTGAAATGAACCTGGTAGAGCATCCCACACAAACGAATGCTCCACATGCGGGTTTCACATGCCACCAACTCCACATTCACAGGCAACTTCAGCGCCACAGCCATTTTCAGATAGCCCTCAATGCAAAGGCTCTAGACGCAATTATTGGTGTGAGAGCTAATTCAATCAAGGAAACACTGCATGTTGGTGAAGGGCATATTGAAGAAGGATCAGCCGAGTGGTTCTTGTGGGAGAACAACTCCATTTGGCTCACTAACTTCACACACCATCAGGCTTCCAAGCAGCTCTCAAGGAAACTCAGTTTTCACACTCTATGCTTAGTGCCCTTTGAGTGCATTATCTAGGAATGAACCTGGCAGAGCATCCCACACAAACGAATGCTCCACATGCGGGTTTCACATGCCACCAACTCCACATTCACAGGCAACTTCAGCGCCACAGCCGTTTTCAGATAGCCCTCAATGCAAAGGCTCTAGACGCAAATATTGGTGTGAGAGCTAATTCAATCAAGGAAACACTGCATGTTGGTGAAGGGCATATTGAAGAAGGATCAGCCGAGTGGTTCTTGTGGGAGAACAACTCCATTTGGCTCACTAACTTCACACACCATCAGGCTTCCAAGCAGCTCTCAAGGAAACTCAGTTTTCACACTCTATGCTTAGTGCCCTTTGTATGGCTATAACTGAAATGAACCTGGTAGAGCATCCCACACAAACGAATGCTCCACATGCGGGTTTCACATGCCACCAACTCCACATTCACAGGCAACTTCAGCGCCACAGCCGTTTTCAGATAGCCCTCAATGCAAAGGCTCTAGACGCAAATATTGGTGTGAGAGTTAATTCAATCAAGGAAACACTGCATGTTGGTGAAGGGCATATTGAAGAAGGATCAGCCGAGTGGTTCTTGTGGGAGAACAACTCCATTTGGCTCACTAACTTCACACACCATCAGGCTTCCAAGCAGCTCTCAAGGAAACTCAGTTTTCACACTCTATGCTTAGTGCCCTTTGAGTGCATTATCTAGGAATGAACCTGGTAGAGCATCCCACACAAACGAATGCTCCACATGCGGGTTTCACATGCCACCAACTCCACATTCACAGGCAACTTCAGCGCCACAGCCGTTTTCAGATAGCCCTCAATGCAAAGGCTCTAGACGCAAATATTGGTGTGAGAGCTAATTCAATCAAGGAAACACTGCATGTTGGTGAAGGGCATATTGAAGAAGGATCAGCCGAGTGGTTCTTGTGGGAGAACAACTCCATTTGGCTCACTAACTTCACACACCATCAGGCTTCCAAGCAGCTCTCAAGGAAACTCAGTTTTCACACTCTATGCTTAGTGCCCTTTGAGTGCATTATCTAGGAATGAACCTGGCAGAGCATCCCACACAAACGAATGCTCCACATGCGGGTTTCACATGCCACCAACTCCACATTCACAGGCAACTTCAGCGCCACAGCCGTTTTCAGATAGCCCTCAATGCAAAGGCTCTAGACGCAAATATTGGTGTGAGAGTTAATTCAATCAAGGAAACACTGCATGTTGGTGAAGGGCATATTGAAGAAGGATCAGCCGAGTGGTTCTTGTGGGAGAACAACTCCATTTGGCTCACTAACTTCACACACCATCAGGCTTCCAAGCAGCTCTCAAGGAAACTCAGTTTTCACACTCTATGCTTAGTGCCCTTTGAGTGCATTATCTAGGAATGAACCTGGCAGAGCATCCCACACAAACGAATGCTCCACATGCGGGTTTCACATGCCACCAACTCCACATTCACAGGCAACTTCAGCGCCACAGCCGTTTTCAGATAGCCCTCAATGCAAAGGCTCTAGACGCAAATATTGGTGTGAGAGCTAATTCAATCAAGGAAACACTGCATGTTGGTGAAGGGCATATTGAAGAAGGATCAGCCGAGTGGTTCTTGTGGGAGAACAACTCCATTTGGCTCACTAACTTCACACACCATCAGGCTTCCAAGCAGCTCTCAAGGAAACTCAGTTTTCACACTCTATGCTTAGTGCCCTTTGTGTTCCTGGGACAGAAATGAAGCTTGGTCAGCATCCCACACAAACGAATGCTCCACATGCGGGTTTCACATGCCACCAACTCCACATTCACAGGCAACTTCAGCGCCACAGCCGTTTTCAGATAGCCCTCAATGCAAAGGCTCTAGACGCAAATATTGGTGTGAGAGCTAATTCAATCAAGGAAACACTGCATGTTGGTGAAGGGCATATTGAAGAAGGATCAGCCGAGTGGTTCTTGTGGGAGAACAACTCCATTTGGCTCACTAACTTCACACACCATCAGGCTTCCAAGCAGCTCTCAAGGAAACTCAGTTTTCACACTCTATGCTTAGTGCCCTTTGTATGGCTATAACTGAAATGAACCTGGTAGAGCATCCCACACAAACGAATGCTCCACATGCGGGTTTCACATGCCACCAACTCCACATTCACAGGCAACTTCAGCGCCACAGCCGTTTTCAGATAGCCCTCAATGCAAAGGCTCTAGACGCAAATATTGGTGTGAGAGCTAATTCAATCAAGGAAACACTGCATGTTGGTGAAGGGCATATTGAAGAAGGATCAGCCGAGTGGTTCTTGTGGGAGAACAACTCCATTTGGCTCACTAACTTCACACACCATCAGGCTTCCAAGCAGCTCTCAAGGAAACTCAGTTTTCACACTCTATGCTTAGTGCCCTTTGAGTGCATTATCTAGGAATGAACCTGGTAGAGCATCCCACACAAACGAATGCTCCACATGCGGGTTTCACATGCCACCAACTCCACATTCACAGGCAACTTCAGCGCCACAGCCGTTTTCAGATAGCCCTCAATGCAAAGGCTCTAGACGCAAATATTGGTGTGAGAGCTAATTCAATCAAGGAAACACTGCATGTTGGTGAAGGGCATATTGAAGAAGGATCAGCCGAGTGGTTCTTGTGGGAGAACAACTCCATTTGGCTCACTAACTTCACACACCATCAGGCTTCCAAGCAGCTCTCAAGGAAACTCAGTTTTCACACTCTATGCTTAGTGCCCTTTGAGTGCATTATCTAGGAATGAACCTGGTAGAGCATCCCACACAAACGAATGCTCCACATGCGGGTTTCACATGCCACCAACTCCACATTCACAGGCAACTTCAGCGCCACAGCCGTTTTCAGATAGCCCTCAATGCAAAGGCTCTAGACGCAAATATTGGTGTGAGAGCTAATTCAATCAAGGAAACACTGCATGTTGGTGAAGGGCATATTGAAGAAGGATCAGCCGAGTGGTTCTTGTGGGAGAACAACTCCATTTGGCTCACTAACTTCACACACCATCAGGCTTCCAAGCAGCTCTCAAGGAAACTCAGTTTTCACGCTCTATGTTTACTGCCCTTTGAGTGCATTATCTAGGAATGAATCTGGTAGAGCTTGGTCAGCCACACAAACGAATGCTCCACATGCGGGTTTCACATGCCACCAACTCCACATTCACAGGCAACTTCAGCGCCACAGCCGTTTTCAGATAGCCCTCAATGCAAAGGCTCTAGACGCAAATATTGGTGTGAGAGTTAATTCAATCAAGGAAACACTGCATGTTGGTGAAGGGCATATTGAAGAAGGATCAGCCGAGTGGTTCTTGTGGGAGAACAACTCCATTTGGCTCACTAACTTCACACACCATCAGGCTTCCAAGCAGCTCTCAAGGAAACTCAGTTTTCACACTCTATGCTTAGTGCCCTTTGAGTGCATTATCTAGGAATGAACCTGGTAGAGCATCCCACACAAACGAATGCTCCACATGCGGGTTTCACATGCCACCAACTCCACATTCACAGGCAACTTCAGCGCCACAGCCGTTTTCAGATAGCCCTCAATGCAAAGGCTCTAGACGCAAATATTGGTGTGAGAGCTAATTCAATCAAGGAAACACTGCATGTTGGTGAAGGGCATATTGAAGAAGGATCAGCCGAGTGGTTCTTGTGGGAGAACAACTCCATTTGGCTCACTAACTTCACACACCATCAGGCTTCCAAGCAGCTCTCAAGGAAACTCAGTTTTCACGCTCTATGTTTACTGCCCTTTGAGTGCATTATCTAGGAATGAACCTGGTAGAGCTTGGTCAGCCACACAAACGAATGCTCCACATGCGGGTTTCACATGCCACCAACTCTACATTCACAGGCAACTTCAGCGCCACAGCCGTTTTCAGATAGCCCTCAAAGCAAAGGCTCTAGACGCAAATATTGGTTTGAGAGCTAATTCAATCAAGGAAACACTGCATGTTGGTGAAGGGCATATTGAAGAAGGATCAGCCGAGTGGTTCTTGTGGGAGAACAACTCCATTTGGCTCACTAACTTCACACACCATCAGGCTTCCAAGCAGCTCTCAAGGAAACTCAGTTTTCACACTCTATGCTTAGTGCCCTTTGTATGGCTAGGACTGAAATGAACCTGGTAGAGCATCCCACACAAACGAATGCTCCACATGCGGGTTTCACATGCCACCAACTCCACATTCACAGGCAACTTCAGCGCCACAGCCGTTTTCAGATAGCCCTCAATGCAAAGGCTCTAGACGCAAATATTGGTGTGAGAGCTAATTCAATCAAGGAAACACTGCATGTTGGTGAAGGGCATATTGAAGAAGGATCAGCCGAGTGGTTCTTGTGGGAGAACAACTCCATTTGGCTCACTAACTTCACACACCATCAGGCTTCCAAGCAGCTCTCAAGGAAACTCAGTTTTCACACTCTATGCTTAGTGCCCTTTGTGTTCCTGGGACAGAAATGAAGCTTGGTCAGCATCCCACACAAACGAATGCTCCACATGCGGGTTTCACATGCCACCAACTCCACATTCACAGGCAACTTCAGCGCCACAGCCGTTTTCAGATAGCCCTCAATGCAAAGGCTCTAGACGCAAATATTGGTGTGAGAGCTAATTCAATCAAGGAAACACTGCATGTTGGTGAAGGGCATATTGAAGAAGGATCAGCCGAGTGGTTCTTGTGGGAGAACAACTCCATTTGGCTCACTAACTTCACACACCATCAGGCTTCCAAGCAGCTCTCAAGGAAACTCAGTTTTCACACTCTATGCTTAGTGCCCTTTGTATGGCTATAACTGAAATGAACCTGGTAGAGCATCCCACACAAACGAATGCTCCACATGCGGGTTTCACATGCCACCAACTCCACATTCACAGGCAACTTCAGCGCCACAGCCGTTTTCAGATAGCCCTCAATGCAAAGGCTCTAGACGCAAATATTGGTGTGAGAGCTAATTCAATCAAGGAAACACTGCATGTTGGTGAAGGGCATATTGAAGAAGGATCAGCCGAGTGGTTCTTGTGGGAGAACAACTCCATTTGGCTCACTAACTTCACACACCATCAGGCTTCCAAGCAGCTCTCAAGGAAACTCAGTTTTCACACTCTATGCTTAGTGCCCTTTGAGTGCATTATCTAGGAATGAACCTGGCAGAGCATCCCACACAAACGAATGCTCCACATGCGGGTTTCACATGCCACCAACTCCACATTCACAGGCAACTTCAGCGCCACAGCCGTTTTCAGATAGCCCTCAATGCAAAGGCTCTAGACGCAAATATTGGTGTGAGAGCTAATTCAATCAAGGAAACACTGCATGTTGGTGAAGGGCATATTGAAGAAGGATCAGCCGAGTGGTTCTTGTGGGAGAACAACTCCATTTGGCTCACTAACTTCACACACCATCAGGCTTCCAAGCAGCTCTCAAGGAAACTCAGTTTTCACACTCTATGCTTAGTGCCCTTTGTATGGCTATAACTGAAATGAACCTGGTAGAGCATCCCACTCAAACGAATGCTCCACATGCGGGTTTCACATGCCACCAACTCCACATTCACAGGCAACTTCAGCGCCACAGCCGTTTTCAGATAGCCCTCAATGCAAAGGCTCTAGACGCAAATATTGGTGTGAGAGCTAATTCAATCAAGGAAACACTGCATGTTGGTGAAGGGCATATTGAAGAAGGATCAGCCGAGTGGTTCTTGTGGGAGAACAACTCCATTTGGCTCACTAACTTCACACACCATCAGGCTTCCAAGCAGCTCTCAAGGAAACTCAGTTTTCACACTCTATGCTTAGTGCCCTTTGAGTGCATTATCTAGGAATGAACCTGGCAGAGCATCCCACACAAACGAATGCTCCACATGCGGGTTTCACATGCCACCAACTCCACATTCACAGGCAACTTCAGCGCCACAGCCGTTTTCAGATAGCCCTCAATGCAAAGGCTCTAGACGCAAATATTGGTGTGAGAGTTAATTCAATCAAGGAAACACTGCATGTTGGTGAAGGGCATATTGAAGAAGGATCAGCCGAGTGGTTCTTGTGGGAGAACAACTCCATTTGGCTCACTAACTTCACACACCATCAGGCTTCCAAGCAGCTCTCAAGGAAACTCAGTTTTCACACTCTATGCTTAGTGCCCTTTGAGTGCATTATCTAGGAATGAACCTGGTAGAGCATCCCACACAAACGAATGCTCCACATGCGGGTTTCACATGCCACCAACTCCACATTCACAGGCAACTTCAGCGCCACAGCCGTTTTCAGATAGCCCTCAATGCAAAGGCTCTAGACGCAAATATTGGTGTGAGAGCTAATTCAATGAAGGAAACAGTGCATGTTGGTGAAGGGCATATTGAAGAAGGATCAGCCGAGTGGTTCTTGTGGGAGAACAACTCCATTTGGCTCACTAACTTCACACACCATCAGGCTTCCAAGCAGCTCTCAAGGAAACTCAGTTTTCACACTCTATGTTTACTGCCCTTTGAGTGCATTATCTAGGAATGAATCTGGTAGAGCTTGGTCAGCCACACAAACGAATGCTCCACATGCGGGTTTCACATGCCACCAACTCCACATTCACAGGCAACTTCAGCGCCACAGCCGTTTTCAGATAGCCCTCAAAGCAAAGGCTCTAGACGCAAATATTGGTGTGAGAGTTAATTCAATCAAGGAAACACTGCATGTTGGTGAAGGGCATATTGAAGAAGGATCAGCCGAGTGGTTCTTGTGGGAGAACAACTCCATTTGGCTCACTAACTTCACACACCATCAGGCTTCCAAGCAGCTCTCAAGGAAACTCAGTTTTCACACTCTATGCTTAGTGCCCTTTGAGTGCATTATCTAGGAATGAACCTGGTAGAGCATCCCACACAAACGAATGCTCCACATGCGGGTTTCACATGCCACCAACTCCACATTCACAGGCAACTTCAGCGCCACAGCCGTTTTCAGATAGCCCTCAATGCAAAGGCTCTAGACGCAAATATTGGTGTGAGAGCTAATTCAATCAAGGAAACACTGCATGTTGGTGAAGGGCATATTGAAGAAGGATCAGCCGAGTGGTTCTTGTGGGAGAACAACTCCATTTGGCTCACTAACTTCACACACCATCAGGCTTCCAAGCAGCTCTCAAGGAAACTCAGTTTTCACACTCTATGTTTAGTGCCCTATGAGTGCATTATCTAGGAATGAACCTGGTAGAGCATCCCACACAAACGAATGCTCCACATGCGGGTTTCACATGCCACCAACTCCACATTCACAGGCAACTTCAGCGCCACAGCCGTTTTCAGATAGCCCTCAATGCAAAGGCTCTAGACGCAAATATTGGTGTGAGAGCTAATTCAATCAAGGAAACACTGCATGTTGGTGAAGGGCATATTGAAGAAGGATCAGCCGAGTGGTTCTTGTGGGAGAACAACTCCATTTGGCTCACTAACTTCACACACCATCAGGCTTCCAAGCAGCTCTCAAGGAAACTCAGTTTTCACACTCTATGCTTAGTGCCCTTTGAGTGCATTATCTAGGAATGAACCTGGCAGAGCATCCCACACAAACGAATGCTCCACATGCGGGTTTCACATGCCACCAACTCCACATTCACAGGCAACTTCAGCGCCACAGCCGTTTTCAGATAGCCCTCAATGCAAAGGCTCTAGACGCAAATATTGGTGTGAGAGCTAATTCAATCAAGGAAACACTGCATGTTGGTGAAGGGCATATTGAAGAAGGATCAGCCGAGTGGTTCTTGTGGGAGAACAACTCCATTTGGCTCACTAACTTCACACACCATCAGGCTTCCAAGCAGCTCTCAAGGAAACTCAGTTTTCACACTCTATGCTTAGTACCCTTTGTATGGCTATAACTGAAATGAACCTGGTAGAGCATCCCACACAAACGAATGCTCCACATGCGGGTTTCACATGCCACCAACTCCACATTCACAGGCAACTTCAGCGCCACAGCCGTTTTCAGATAGCCCTCAATGCAAAGGCTCTAGACGCAAATATTGGTGTGAGAGCTAATTCAATCAAGGAAACACTGCATGTTGGTGAAGGGCATATTGAAGAAGGATCAGCCGAGTGGTTCTTGTGGGAGAACAACTCCATTTGGCTCACTAACTTCACACACCATCAGGCTTCCAAGCAGCTCTCAAGGAAACTCAGTTTTCACACTCTATGCTTAGTGCCCTTTGAGTGCATTATCTAGGAATGAACCTGGCAGAGCATCCCACACAAACGAATGCTCCACATGCGGGTTTCACATGCCACCAACTCCACATTCACAGGCAACTTCAGCGCCACAGCCATTTTCAGATAGCCCTCAATGCAAAGGCTCTAGACGCAAATATTGGTGTGAGAGTTAATTCAATCAAGGAAACACTGCATGTTGGTGAAGGGCATATTGAAGAAGGATCAGCCGAGTGGTTCTTGTGGGAGAACAACTCCATTTGGCTCACTAACTTCACACACCATCAGGCTTCCAAGCAGCTCTCAAGGAAACTCAGTTTTCACACTCTATGCTTAGTGCCCTTTGAGTGCATTATCTAGGAATGAACCTGGTAGAGCATCCCACACAAACGAATGCTCCACATGCGGGTTTCACATGCCACCAACTCCACATTCACAGGCAACTTCAGCGCCACAGCCGTTTTCAGATAGCCCTCAATGCAAAGGCTCTAGACGCAAATATTGGTGTGAGAGCTAATTCAATCAAGGAAACACTGCATGTTGGTGAAGGGCATATTGAAGAAGGATCAGCCGAGTGGTTCTTGTGGGAGAACAACTCCATTTGGCTCACTAACTTCACACACCATCAGGCTTCCAAGCAGCTCTCAAGGAAACTCAGTTTTCACGCTCTATGTTTACTGCCCTTTGAGTGCATTATCTAGGAATGAATCTGGTAGAGCTTGGTCAGCCACACAAACGAATGCTCCACATGCGGGTTTCACATGCCACCAACTCCACATTCACAGGCAACTTCAGCGCCACAGCCGTTTTCAGATAGCCCTCAATGCAAAGGCTCTAGACGCAAATATTGGTGTGAGAGTTAATTCAATCAAGGAAACACTGCATGTTGGTGAAGGGCATATTGAAGAAGGATCAGCCGAGTGGTTCTTGTGGGAGAACAACTCCATTTGGCTCACTAACTTCACACACCATCAGGCTTCCAAGCAGCTCTCAAGGAAACTCAGTTTTCACACTCTATGCTTAGTGCCCTTTGAGTGCATTATGTAGGAATGAACCTGGTAGAGCATCCCACACAAACGAATGCTCCACATGCGGGTTTCACATGCCACCAACTCCACATTCACAGGCAACTTCAGCGCCACAGCCGTTTTCAGATAGCCCTCAATGCAAAGGCTCTAGACACAAATATTGGTGTGAGAGCTAATTCAATCAAGGAAACACTGCATGTTGGTGAAGGGCATATTGAAGAAGGATCAGCCGAGTGGTTCTTGTGGGAGAACAACTCCATTTGGCTCACTAACTTCACACACCATCAGGCTTCCAAGCAGCTCTCAAGGAAACTCAGTTTTCACGCTCTATGTTTACTGCCCTTTGAGTGCATTATCTAGGAATGAACCTGGTAGAGCTTGGTCAGCCACACAAACGAATGCTCCACATGCGGGTTTCACATGCCACCAACTCCGCATTGACAGGCAACTTCAGCGCCACAGCCGTTTTCAGATAGCCCTCAATGCAAAGGCTCTAGACGCAAATATTGGTGTGAGAGTTAATTCAATCAAGGAAACACTGCATGTTGGTGAAGGGCATATTGAAGAAGGATCAGCCGAGTGGTTCTTGTGGGAGAACAACTCCATTTGGCTCACTAACTTCACACACCATCAGGCTTCCAAGCAGCTCTCAAGGAAACTCAGTTTTCACACTCTATGCTTAGTGCCCTTTGTATGGCTATAACTGAAATGAACCTGGTAGAGCATCCC